>NC_056451.1:1225000-1525000 GCF_018296145.1 Oncorhynchus tshawytscha
TCTGATTATCCGAGTGTGATGTAAGAGCTGAGGTAAGAGATGCATGTAAGAGCTGAGGTCTCTGAAAAATGTAAGTGGCCATTGTGGTGTTAAAATCCTGATATTAGGGTTTAGGTAGTTATACAAAAGGTGAAGGTGGGGTAGATTTTCTTTTTTTAGAAGTGTTAATTTTGTGAGTTTTTCTTCAATGGACATTACCTGATTGACATATCTTGGGTAGTGGGTATTCACTGTCCTGCTTTTTTAGTCTCTGACTCCGATGAGGTCCTCTGATTATTAAGTTTCAGGAAGGTCTAAATTACAAGTGGTTTACAATGGTAGATCCAAATGCTGAATATCACTCTCCTGCTGTGACATGTAAACTAATCAGGAAGCATGTGTGCTTAACCAACAGACAGAATTGTGTACACACAAACATGTACCTCTATGTGTGTGTGTGTGTGTGTGTTTGGTGTGGGTGTTATCGCTGATGGGACAGGAAGAAAGCTCATTATGTTTCTTGGCCCAAAACTCTGAGGAGATTTTGTAGAATCAGCACAGAGCAGGGAGGCTCTTATGGAGGCACCTGCTTGTTATCTTTCATTTAAAATTCAAAGCTCTGCAAACGAAAGGAGTGACACTCTGTGGACACGATGAGTCCTCGCCGTCCTCCGGCTTAGGTTACATCACAGCAAAGAGGGACTCCCTATGCCTCATTTATCTACTCTCCCCCTCTCTTCTCCTCCTCCTGCACTCATGGTGTGATGGGTTTCCCAGCCCTAGTCTTGATCTGCGGATGCACATGTTATCATTGTGACTCCCCTGGACGTTGGGTCCAGACTAAATATTTTTGCAGAAAGCATGTGACAGGTCTTATAGGCCTCCGACCGGCTCTCAGGATTAAGGACAGAGGTTATGGCCTAGGGTTGTGAAGTGGTTCAGCTTTGACCTTCAGGCTCACAAAGTTTGGCAACGTGAGGTTTTGATGCATTTCATTGGGTGGGGGAAGAAAACATTCTAATATCATCCTAACACCCAAACTACTTGTATATTATGATTTCTATAAGCATAGACATGAGTTTATCCGTGTCTTACTCTGGTACAATTTCATAGATTATCGAATCTCTCAAATACATAATAAAAGGAGCAACAGCAGAAAATAAAAGGGGAGAAGAGACCTTGATAAAGAACAGGTCTGAGACTGTTAGACAAGACATCTAAGATGGGACAATATGTGCCCACACACTTCGGGGTCAAGGCTCAAATTCCTTGTCAAAGACATATACAAAGTTACTTTTCATCGATTCCCTCAGCAAGTGTAACATCTAATCGTATAGTGGATTAAGCATATATGAGACGTGGCAATAATGTCAATAAAATAGTGTGGTTACAGAGAGCAGTGAGTTTGAAATAGACATGAGCGGGAGCAAGCGAGAACAAGATTGACTTCTTGTAAATAATTATTCCCACAAACATGTGAACAGAGCAAAATGTACCTTTTCTTGCTATGGACACGTTTTGAGTGAAAATATGTTCTTGTCTGCTGTAAAATCATATTAGTTCACTGATAAATGATGGGTCAAATTACTCCACAGTGTCCTCTACAGGTTAACAGTATGAGTGCAATGAACAGAGGGTGAAATACATTAGCACCTGTGACTTGCCGGTCAAACCATAATCATCCCATAGAAGAGTAAATAACACTTCACTTTTTGGGGGATTCTATTTAGGTGACAAGTAATATAGCCTCTTCTGACCAAATTCACATGTAGCCACCACAGACACAAGCACATACAATGACAACTCCCCTTCACAGAAAATATTGAGGAAAATCTGAGGGAAAGCAGACATGTCAAGAATATGTATATTAGAATGAATGCAATATGCTGTGGTGCCAGATACACCCTTGTTATATCGATATATATATATATATATATATATATATATATATATATATATATATATATATATATATCTAAACCCATGCTAGATGGGAAAATCTGTGTGTGAGTGTTTGTAAATGGTATGCATGTGGAGTATTTCCAGTCGCCTCACCCTTTGCTCATTAAACATTAGTCACAAAACCTTTCTATGCTCTACAATAGTCATTTGAATGCCAGTCATACTTTGAATAACTGTGCCTTTCCATAGTTGGAAATATACTATTAAGTCTATTTGTTCTGTCTCCACAAATCTATATATTATATTTTGTATTTACAAATTCTAATTCTGTGTTTGACTATTCTCTAAAAGGTTACTTTTAAAGCACGAATAACTTATCCATGTAGGGGAAATAAACTGTGTTGTTTTAATCAACACCTTGCTTTGTGTATGGGTATGTGAATCATAGATGGGGAGTGCTGGGCTGGACAGAGATGGCTGTACTCTCATTAAACTGATATTGAAACTCCTTTAGAAGCCTCAGGAAGCTAATCAACACAACAAGGTCCTCAGCCCTGGGGCTGTCCTCGCTATGGATCCCGTCTCATGTGAGAAAGAAAGGAGAAAAGATAACAATGAATGATGTGAGGGAAGTTGGAGACACCATAAACCCTGGAAACTATGTGGAGTGCCTCCACTAAAGCCGTGTTTGAGAGAGAGAGCAGTGACCCATCGCTGTGATGGCGGAATTCTGGTACCATTTTATAGTGAATGGGGAACATGCATCCTTCTACTGGGGCACAAAGGGATGCAGTTGGTGCAGGGGAGATGGGATTTAGAGGATATGGATATTCTGTCTCTGTGCGTATTTTGAGATTGAGTGTGTCTTAGAGAAAGTGTGTTTTGAGGGGCAGTATTAGTGAGATGTGGGACTTTGTGTGTGAACTGAAGCGAGAGAGGGTGGAGGTTCTCTATCTCGCTCTATCCCTCACTCTGTGTGTGTGTGTGTGTGTGTGTGTGTATGTGTGTGTGTGACTCATGCAGACTCATGCAGTCCCACTATTAAAGTTTGACTAACTTTCTAATAAGGACAATTTCTTGCAACTTTCAGCACCTAGAAAGTGCTATGATAATGAGGCTATGGAATGAGCCCTTTTATGATTCTTGAACTCTGCATCATGTGTGTCATTTAACAAAAGCAAACACTATACAGTCCAGGCCATTACAAGTCCCTCTCCACTCTTTCATACCTGAATATTCTCACCTACTGTACTCTGTATTCTTTTAGAGATCCAGGCATCTCGAATGTCCAATATAGGATATAATCTCTGTTTAACTGATGAACTAAAAATATGTGTGCACCACCACCTCCAAGCGATGGAACTTTAGGTGGAAAAGCGATTCCTGCACTAGTCCTGGCCTAGCCTGATTCTAATTGGGTATTTTTACATTATTTATGGTAACTGTCTCACTTGCCAATACTTATAACATACAAAAACCTTTGGTTGCAAAATAAAAAGTATGTAAATTATAATATTTCCACAAAATGGTAAAGGCTATCACAAAACTATTATTTGCAGCTTTTGAATGATTCATTGTAGCCAGAAAGGCAAAAAGAGACCATGAAAGGCACCAACAACACAACTAACTATTGGACATTTAATACTTACCTTTTTAAACGTGTCATGTATTATATTTTGCGTCAAAGTTGTGACTTAAACACTCACCAAATCGCACAATGTGAACATCACTGTTAAATATTTTATGGGAGCGCGCCCACCACCCTTTGCCTGCCAACCAGTACCGCCCACATTGGTGATCTAGCCAATGAGCGCAAGCGTCATCATACTGTAGACACGTCCGATTGCTAAAGGCAATAGCTCATGATCATAGAACAGTAAACGCGCTTACACGAGCGAGAAACGGAGGTGTGTGACAAGATCTCCCTATTCTGCGCCTGGACGTCCAAACCTTGAAGAGAAACAAAGTCATAGTAAAATACATTTTAAAAATCAAGACAAGGAAAGGGAGACCGTTTCAAGGAGGAATGCTAACGGATCACTTTGCACCGGCAAACGCTCACACTACTCTGATCAATTTGTAATAATTCAGCCGCCGCTTTCACACGGTGAAGGCAATGCGTAAAGTTGCATTCAGAAGTTGGTGAAAGTTGTCATCCTGGTGAGCAGATAATAGGACGGAGATGTTCAGTCCATTATGGGGTTTCTAATGTGGATGTAGAATAGAAATCTTGGAAGAGTCTCCGGATGACCGACGCATTTTGGATGTTACCTTTCTTTGGGGCTATTCTCTGAGATTCCTTAGAGGCGGTTGCAATACAAAACAATAAAAAAGGATTCCTCTCAGGTGGCACATCTGCCATGTTTGGATGGATTAGATTTTTACTATAACCAAGATTATCAAGAAATCTTTTTTGTTGTTGTGGTTTTTCTTTATTATTGTGTCTGATCCAAACGACAGCTGAAATTTTAGTACAACTGTCCAACTCACCTTCGGAATTACAATCATGAACATTGGCAGTTTTGTACAATTATTATTTGCAGCGCTTCTTCAGCTTCATTTGTATGCAGTTAAGGTGAGAATTATATTTAAATCGGAGGGGGATCAGATGCGTCCGATGAATTAGGAATATAATGCTGTTCATGTTTCATTAATGAGGTGATCGCCCTTGTCGCTCAATCTCGTCACTTGCTGCTAGGTCTGTAGGTCACTTATAATGTATTCACTTTCTGTGAATCATAGGCCTAAAGAGGTTTATGTCACTGTTGAATTGTTAATGACGTTTGACATACATGTTGGTCTTTTTAGGGAAAAGTGTCATAGGCCTATCCAATTAACGCTGTATTTTCTATTATTATTAGGCTATTATTTGTATTATTATTATAACTTTTGAAAATGCACAATGCACCTGGCATTAATGTCAACAAAATAGTAGGCAAGGCTAAATCGGAATTTTGAGTGAGTTGAAATGAGTTGCATCATTACACTAGCATAATCCAAAATCACGACAATATGTTGTCGTGATTTAATTCAATTGGTCACGATTCAATTGAATCAACGTGGAATAGAGGTTGAATTGATGTGTGTGTCCAGATTCCAATATTTGCAATGTATTTGCTCTAGTTTGTAGACTAGTCTACTGTAATGAAAAGCAAAGTCGAGATGACCCGTCTCTTGAGAGCGCAAGGATAGTGCAAACCTGTTGGCCCCTAACCGAATAGCCTAGTTGGTCGCAGAGGGTATAAAGTGTCAACATGTATTTCACTCCGTACTCAAGGCTAATAATAGCCCGTTTCTATTAAAATTAGGCCTTGTTCATTAAAACATTCGCTCAAATGTTTATGATAATCAGTACAACCAGTAAACGCTAACAATGGGCAACCCACCTCACTGTCTTTCATCTATAAAATTAAATCGGCTTCTTTCTCACGCAATATTGAAGAGCTGTTGCGACAGTCTACGTCAGGTGATAACGTGACTGAAGCGCTGCTGTGATGCCATTTTCTCTCTGCACTTGCCCATAGGCGGGAAAATGATCAATGAAGTAGGCTAGCTGTCATAATAAAGGGGAATGTATTGGAGTCTTGCTGTATAATAAGCTAATGCCATACATTGATGCATGGCTTAATGATTGTGCATACAATTACATTATGGAAATCACATATACATAATTCAGGGAGGCAAAACTGCATTGCCTTTTTAAAACGTGATGCATAGCCTACCATAGAAAAAATATGCATGACATAAGATAAAACGTTAAGCTTGCTCTAATGGCTTACATGTTTGCATTTTTACAGACAGCCCACATACCCAAGAACGGGGAGAAGAGTAAAAATGACGGTAAGTGCCGAATGTACAAATGTATTACAAGTGCAATATTGTAGAAGTTTATTCTCAGTGTTTACCTTTATTGGGGTATTTGGTGTGTGTATAGCCACCTAGTGGACATATTCTGAATCTGGATTTTCTCAGAGCAGACTTTTAAGTTTAGGCCTTCAATGAAAATTCGTTTTTGACAAATTGGCTGTTGCACATGGCTATTGTCATAACAAAACCTTTACATTGTGTCAATGCTCCCTCTCTATCAGTGAGAGAATATGAGTATCATATAGGACCCCATGGTACTCTATTGAAGTCTTAGTGGTGAGTCCCTGAGTGAAAGGCTTGGGACTTTGGAATTACCATAAAAGTGTGTCTGATCCAAATAGTCTTCTATATGTTAACAGACAATGCCACTGCATGAATTCATGTTTTATTTAGGCTTTTTCTTCCTCCTCTTGTGATTTGGGAACATGGCAAACACATGGTCAGGTTGTATCGTTTATATTGGACAAAGCATGTCTGTATGCATGGTTATGTTTGTTTATTGACAGTGACAGAGTGTGTTTCACTTGTTAGCTGTGTTCAAGGCTAGCCATGTTAGTCAATAGTGGAAACAGACAGGTTACTCACTGTGATATGTCAGGGACTGGTCCTCAGCAGAGAAAACACAGGAATTGAATTGTGGTTGTTTGTTATTCGCAGCACAAGGGCAGCGACTCCATTCCTCTTTTCTGACACCTGTGAGCGGCTTTTGACCTTCATTTCACACGCACGCACACACACAGAGAGAGTGCGAGATGCAGAGAACCTCCACCCTCTCTCGCTTCAGTTCTCACACACACAGTCCCGCATGTCAACAATACTTCCCCTCAAAACATACTCTCACTAAGACACACTCCATCTCAAAATACGCAGAGACAGAATAACCATATCCTCTATATCTCATCTCCCCTGCACCAGCTAATCCTTTTTTGCCCCAGTAGAAGCATGCATGTTCCCCATTCACTATAACATTGTACCAGTATTCCGCCATCACAGAGATGGGTCACTGCTCTCTGTCTCAAACACGGCTTTAGTGGAGGCACTCCACATAGTTTCCAGGGTTTATGGCGTCTCCAACTTCCCTCACCTTGTTCGTTGTTGTCTTTTCTCCTTTCTTTCACACATGAGACGGGATCTATAGCGAGGACAGCCCCAGGGCCGAGGACCTTGTTGTGTTGATTAGCTTCCTGAGGCTTCTAAAGGAGTTTCAATATCAGTTTAATGAGAGTACAGCCATCTCTGTCCAGCCCAGCACTCCCCATCTATGATTCACATACTCATACACAAAGCAAGGTGTTGAGTAAAACGACACGGTTTATTTCCCCTACATGGATAAGTTATTAATATTTTAAAAGTAACCTTTTAGAGAATAGTCAAACACAGAATTAGAATTTGTAAATACAAAATATAATATTTAGATTTGTGGAGACAGAACAAATAGACTTAATAGTATATTTCCAACTATGGAAAGGTACAGTTATTCAAAGTATGACTGGCATTCAAATGACTATTGTAGAGCATAGAAAGGTTTTGTGACTAATGTTTAATGAGCAAAGTTTGAGGTGAATGGAAATACTCCACATACCATTTACAAACACTCACACACAGATTTACGCATGGGTTTAGATATATCCTATAGGATATGTAATCGATATAACAAGAATGTATCTGGCACCACAGCATATTGCATTCATTCTAATATACATATTCTTGACATGTCTGCTTTCCCTCAGATTTTCCTAAATATTTCCTGTGAAGGGGAGTTATTATCATTATATATATGTGCTTGTGTCTGTGGTGGTTGCTTGTGAATTTGGTCAGAAGAGGCAATATTACTTGTCACCTAAATATAATGTATTGGAGTCTTGCTGTATAATAAGCTAATTCCATACATTGATGCATGGCTTAATGACATACCAAAAATGATTGTGCATGCAATTACATTATGGAAATTATATATACATAATTCAGGGAGGCAAAACCGCATTGCCTTTTCAAAACGTGATGCATAGCCTACCATAGAAAAAATGTGCATGACATAGGTAGGCTAAGACGTCAAGCTTGCTCTAATGGGCTTGCAGACACACATACTCACACAATCACATTTAAACAAATGTTGCCTAGGTACTAGAACGCTGCTAGATAGAGTGTGAAGCAGCAGCTGTGCAGAGGGAGACTGTGGGGCTCCGCAGAGCCAGAGCAGCACAGGGAGACGTGTTGGGCTGGTGACCTTGGGCTGTAGACTATGGCAGTGAGACAGACAGACAGCCTTTCTCTCCCCACAGGCCTACAGGCTGGCCTGGGCTTCTCCTCTGAGAGCAGGTGCTGGGAGGGATAAGGGGAGGTAGTGGACACCGCATCTGCTGACCAGGCAGGTCATCCAGGGGCTAGCAGCAGCGGTGCATGGTTTGAGAAGGAGTAACAGAGCCAGCTACGGCAGGCAGTGGTATGTCAGGATGTTGTTGCAGCATTAGGCCGGAACTGACCAGGCCGACTGGTTAAGGGGTGGGCTGTCGGGGGTCACATGTCAAAGGTGAACGCTGGCACCGCACAGCCTGAGGTCATGGGCTCCTCGGATTACCTGGGGGTCAGGAGGGGGACGGGGTCGCTGGGAAACCAGTCCATAGGATGGAGGGTGGGGGATTATTCTCGGATGGAGACAGGTAGGTTTAGTCAGCATCTGAGGAATTGTGGGTTATATGTATATGGCGTGTGAGTGAGTTCAGATCATGTAGCTTAAACGTGTGGATGTGTTGTAATTGTCCCTGTGTGTGGGTTTGAATGTGTGGTGCTTTAGGGCAGGAACCGGTTTGGGTTTTTACTTTACCTTCTATACCGATATTTGAATGTTTGGTTTGTTAAATGTGATATGCTATGTGTCATGTCAATTTTTATAGTTTACTTGCTACTTGAGTCATCTCTCTCTGCGCCACTTTCCACACAGACCTAGCCACGCCCCCTGTCACTCAAGGAGCGCATTTGAGGTTAATCAACCACGAGACACTTGAGTTCAGTCTGCATGGTCGATGCAGCACATGCAACAACGTTAATGACAACAATGCTTTTTTCACTTTGCGTCTTATTATAAATCCACTAGCGTTCTATAATGATACTATTAGTTTGTGTTTCTTACATCAGCAAACAGCTAGTTTTTCCTTTCTTCACAAGTTGCCCTAAATCTTGTGAGATGCTAATTGCTAGCCGCTAATGCTAATAAATGTAGAGTAAGAGCAAACGTAGCTAGCTAATACAGCCTGATAATACCAGTGATGGTGTAGACCTAAATCATCATGTTATTTGTACAACAGTATCTTCTAAATCAAAGAGGAATATACAAAGCAAGAATATATTAGCTACATGAAGTAGCCAAAGCTTATAGGGTCCCCTAGGAAATACTTATCAACACTTTAGTTCCTACCCTGTCACAATAACTCCTCCCTGGCATTTTAATTAATTGTCATCTCAAACAACACTATTCAAAGTGCCCACTATTATATTCTAACTATAGAATTAGAATAGTCATTCTATTTCCATGAGTCCAACAGTTTGAGTGCCCCTGGCTATCTGTATTTTTTTTTTAAAAGAACATGGTGCCATCTGTTTTGCTTAATATAAGGAGTTTGAAATTATTTATACTCTTACTTTTGATACTTAAGTACATTTTATCAATTACATTTACTTTTGATACTCAGGTATTTTTAAAACCAAATACTTTTAGACATTTACTCAAGTAGTATTTTACTGGGTGACTTTCACTTTTACTTGAGTCATTTTCTATTAAGGTATCTTTACTTTTACTCAAGTATGACAATTGGGTACTTTTTCCACCACTGCAACTGAGTGCAGGAAATGCAGAAATGTTAAAAGTGCAGAAATTTGTTTTGGTTGAAGTTGAATTGAACAGTATAAAACAATAACAAAGGAGAAAGACCCATTGAAATCACTTAGAATGTATGTGTTGCCACCCTAGAATCACTCACTACTCATAAAGCAAATGTTGAACTTTTATTATTCAAAAACTAAAAAATACCGTCATACCGTCCATTTTTCATTTTATTACCGTGATATAATATTTTGGCCATATCGCCCAGCCCTAGGTGGGCTTTAGACAGCTGTGAGCACATGCGCACATGCACACTATTTTGTTTTGTTTTGCTGGGGGACATTAAGATCCTTGTCAGCACAATAGTCTGCTTTGTTGCATCTGAAGTCACATATATGTGGCTTTGTTTATCTGCTTAGCTGGCTTTAGTAATGGGAACCACTCAGGAAACAAATGCCTGTACCTTTTGACGACCACAAAGGCAACACAAGTACTCTCTTCCACTGCCAAGCGGAACCAGAGCAGATGGGGGGATGACAGGGGGATTCTAGGAAATAGAGGAGGCACGGAGAGTTAGGATAAAGGAGAAAAAGGCACACAACTGGGGAATGAGGGAGGAAAGAAGGATGAAAGAGAATGCATTGGAGAGTTTTACAATGTGGAGAGGTTGGATGTGCTGTACTCTACAGTATAGCAGTTTTGTGGTAGGGTTGCCACTGATGTTGCTGTCTTCTCCTCAAGGAATCTCACTGTTACTGACAGTTCTCTATGGCACAGTGAGGATGAGAAGGAAGCAGTACTGATGTTCTCCCTCTGCTCTTTCCTCCTGCAGTGGTCCCGTTCATGGACGTGTATAACAAGAGCATGTGTCGGACACGGGAGATGCTGGTGGACATCTTCCAGGAGTATCCAGATGAGATTGAGCACACCTACATCCCCTCGTGCGTGGTGCTCATGCGCTGCGCCGGATGCTGCAACGACGAGGCGCTCGAGTGTGTCCCCACGGAAACAAAAAATGTTACCATGGAGGTAAGCGCTAACTCCAATTCTCGCCGGGACCGGTGAACAGGGGACTTGTTCAACACTCTCTCTCTCTCCCCTCTCACTCTCATTCCATCTCTCCTATCACTTACAACCCCCTCTCTCTTCCGTATCTCTCGGTGTCCTTTCTCTGTTCCATTCCTCTTCTCACTGGTTATCTAGGTCTCTCTCTCTCTCTCTTGCTTTGCTTTTCTCTCTGTCCCATGGAAAAAGTGAAGCAGCAGGGACCTAGCATGTCAGCTATTTTGTTTACCCTTGCACACCCTGTTTATGCCCCTGTTTATGTGGTTGAAGTCTCTCTTGGCCACGGTCAGGTGTCAGGACTTACTGTTGGCATGAGCCTAGGGTGGAAAGGAATAAGCTATAGGAATGTGATACAGCACCTGCCTGGCTATGGTGTCGGCCTATCTTCACCGACTGGTTAGCTTGTGGTCAGCTAGTAGTCAGTCTGTGGCCACTATGTCAATGGTCAGAGCAATCACTCACTAAGAATCTCTGAGATAGTAATGTTTCGGCAGAGGAATTTGTTTTGGGGGATTGACCCTTTTTCAATGTGAATTGTAATGTTTCATATCTTATGTTTCTCTACAGGTAATACAAGTGAAACAGAGAGTATCGCAGCATAATTTTCAGTTAAGTTTCACAGAACATCGAAAGTGTGAATGCAGGTAAGAATCTTTTCTCAGGTCTATAATGATTTCAGGCTTCACTGTTTTGCTTACTGGTTAAAGGTCCAATGCAGCTGTTTTTTATCTCTATATCAAATCATTTCTGGGTAATAATTAAGTACCTTACTGTGATTGTTTTCAATTTAAATGTTCAAAAAGAAACAAAAATAGCTTATTATTTTGCTATTACTCTCTGAGTAGGGAGGGGGAAACTGAAAACGAGCTATTATTGGCAGAGAGATTTGGAAATCTCTTTCTTATTGGTCTATTAACTAATTATTTAGGCCAAAACTCCATCCCACCAAAACAGGCTGACGTTTCAGTCGGTCTTTTCAAACAGCTCTTACACTAAAAGGGCATTAATCATCATTTTTACAGTATTATTCCAACCTCATAGTGTGGAAATATATATAAAACATAGGAAATCATGTTTTTGACTGCACTAGGCCTTTAATAAAAAGCTAAATATAAAGCTAAAGTTTTTGTTCTCTATTTTCTTCTTAATTTCAGACCAAAGCCAGAAGTTAAGGCAAAGAAAGAAAAGTAAGTACATGTTTTGCGTTGTTATTGTTATGAGTTATTTGTGGGATGAGGGGAGGGAGCTGTCTGTGTTCAATTTGGCTTCCACTCTGATATTCAAACTGTCAAAACAACTCTATCTGCCAGCCCCAAAATATCTGAATATTTTGATTGACCAGTTTCCCAACCAATCATCATCCCGTTCCCACAGATGCTTTAACTTAACACAGAGGGCTAGGACCTAATCCTCCCGAACCAATAAGTATTCATGTATTCAGTATTCCTCATGTTGATTGGCAACATGCAGATGAGAAGAAGCCAGCTGGACACTGTGAT
Source organism: Oncorhynchus tshawytscha (assembly GCF_018296145.1). Lineage (NCBI taxonomy): Eukaryota > Metazoa > Chordata > Actinopteri > Salmoniformes > Salmonidae > Oncorhynchus > Oncorhynchus tshawytscha. Next base: position 1,237,133 of record NC_056451.1, read on the forward strand.
ACCAGCAACAATGTGGGGTAGCGCTAATGCTAATGCTAATGCTAATGCTAATAGTAATGGTGAAGCTACAGTATCTTTTACCCCTGCTGCACTGAGAAGTCAGCAGCTGCCATGCTCCTGCTGATAGGACTGAGTCGATCATTTTAAAGGGTGGTGAGAGGAAGTGTTAGGTTGCCTTCTACTAGTGATTGGGATTATCAGCACCTCATAGGCGCCTACACCACACCACATAGCCCTATCTCTCTCTTTTTAACATAGCGAGGGAGGGGAGGTAGATGCCTAGTTCTCCATGTTAGAGTTAGAGGACTAGCAGCACACCTTATGGGGGAAAAAAACAGCCTCTCTTCTCTATCTTTACTGGTGCTGATCAGATCTTTTTTATTTTTTATTCATGGGGTTTGTTTCAGTTTGTCTTCCTCCCAGGGTCTATTTGTTTTATGGCGGTTGGTTTAGTGCTTTACTATGTGGCTGTAACAGTTGGGTTGAGATAGTTAGCTAGCGCCAGACCACCCATCACTGACCGGGCTGTCCAGCAGCCTTCTTCTTAGCTCCAGTTGTTCATGCCTGACCCTCGGCCCTAGTGGCTACTTCCACACTGTAATCATTGCAACAGGTGTCATTCAGTTAACCCATTTTTATTTTTAAAGTTCTAAATAGTGGATGAGCCTGGAGACAGAGACGCAGTGGACGTGGTTAGTTACAGGCAGTGTGGAGGGAGGGAAACAGACTGACTGTCAGTGTTGATGCAGGGGTGTGTGTGTGTGTGTGTGTGTGTGTGTGTGTGTGTGTGTGTGTACATGTCTTTTGCCACCTCATCTACAGCTGGCACGTCAGAGGACCTCCCTTGTTTTAATTGGATAAGAACCACGCAGGGTTAAAGCCCCATGGATCAGTGGAGGAGAGATGGGATCATGTTAGCTACCTGAGAGGGCTAAATCAAATCCATTTGTCATGAGGCTGAGCTGAGGCTTGTCCCCGCGTTGTGCCACACACACCTCTGCCTGCCACCCAGCATGTAGGCAGACAGCTCACCCTAGCCAGGCCAGGGTGGAGTGCAGGGAAAAGACAGGCCATTCATGAGCTCAGACACACCCTCAGTCATTCACTCAAATGCATACTGTACATAATACTAAAGACCATGTATTCCCAAACTGGGTTACACACGCAATGCCGTCGGGGGCACAACAAAGATTTTTTTTTTCATGATTATTATTTTATTTGTTTTATTCTTCATATTTTCAAACAGTCCATTTATATTTTCCAACGGGGCTATACATTTGGGTAAGGTTTTTTTTCTCGCCTGAGTAGCCTCCTTTCACTGTCAAAAATAAAATGAAACCATCTAGTGTTCAGCGAAATAACAACACAATGTCAAATATATGTAGCCTAGTCAAATAATGAACATCTAATCACATTAACCGTTACGCTCTCATGGGAATTCCACTAACGGTCTGTATGTAGCCAAACGTAGCTGCTGCTCATTCCATTTGCTCGAAAATTGATAAATGGTTAAATAAGGTATGGCCCTCATCCATAGAGACACATACCAGCTCTACTGGTAGTACTGCTACAACCAGCAGTACTACACCTGTCGACGACACAAGTTGTTCTGCTTCCACGAGCACATCCAATGCTAGCATCAGTAATTCTACATTTATTGTTAGCCCAGCTAGCATGGACACTGACAGTTTTACCCGGCAAAGCACTGAACAACAGACAGGGACGTTGGACCATCGAAGATGTGCAAATATGATGAGAACTACATTGATTTGGGGTTCACTTATATTGGGAGTAGTGCCTTTCCTCAGCCACAGTGTGTTACATGTGCAAAAGTACTATCCCACAACTCAATGTAACCTTCACTCTTGCACAGACATTTAGAAGCAAAATATGCCAATTTTTTTGCGAGAATCTAGATGACTTTCGAGTAGTAAGACATGTATAAAAGCAACAGATACATTAATAAAAAGGGAATAGAAGTGTCTTATATGGTGAGCTACCGAGTGGCTAGGACAAGCAAGTCCCATACTATTGTGGAGGACTTAATTCTTCCTATGGCTGGGACAATGCTGGGGGAAAAGGCAAAAAAAACTATACAGACAATGTCTTCATCAAACAACACTGTTTCACGACGCATCAGTGACATGGCAGTAGATGTTTTGAAACAATTACTGCTTCACATACAAGTCAGTGAATTCTATGCGTTACAGCTGGATGAGTCAACAGACGTGACGGGTCTGGCACAGCTCCTGGTATATGTCTGTTATGTTTATGGGGGTCAATTAAGGAAGACTTCCTCTTCTGCAAACCACTGGAAACCAGGACAACAGGAGAGGATATTTTTAAAGTACTGGACAGCTTTGTGGCATCAAATGGACTTTGGTGGTGAAGGTGTGTTGGTATCTGTACTGATGGTACAAAAACCATGACAGGGAGACATAGTTGAGTGGTAACGCGCGTGCAAGCAGTTGCTCCCGACGTCACTTGGGTACACTGCAGCATCCACCTAGAGGCACTTGCTGCCAAGGGAATTCCTGACAGCTTCAAAGACGTTTTGGACACAGTGAAAATGGTTAACTTTGTTAAAGCAAGGCCCCTGAACTCTTGTGTATTTTCTGCATTATCCAATGATATGGGCAGCGAGCATGTAATGCTTTTACAATATACAGAAGTGTGCTGGTTATCGAGGGGCGAAATATTGACACGTTTTTTAAATTGAGAGACAAGCTTAAAGTTTTCTTTAGTGACCATCATTTTTACTTGTTTGACCGCTTGCATGATGATGAGTTTCTCACAAGACTGGCCTATCTGGGTGATGTTTTTTCTCGCCTGAATGTTCTGAATCTAGGATTACAGGGACTCTCCACAACTATATTCAATGTGCAGGACAAAATTGATGCTACGATTAAGAAGTTGGAGCTCTTCTCTGTCTACATTAACAAGGACCACATACAAGTCTTTCCATCATTTGTAGGATTTCTTTTTGTGTGCAAATTAACTCAAGTTTACAGACAATGTCAAATATGATATAGCGAAGCACCTGAGTGAGTTGGGTGCGCAATTACGCAGGTACTTTCCCGAAACGGATGACACAAACAACTGGATTCGTTATCCCTTTCATGCCCTGCCTCCAGTCCACTTACCGATATCTGAACAAGAGAGCCTCATCGAAATTGCAACAAGTAGTTCTGTGAATATTGAATTTAATCAGAAGCCACTGCCAGATTTCTGGATTGGGCTGCGCTCAGAGTATCCTGCCTTGGAAAATCACACTGTTAAGACACTGATGCCCTTTGCAACCACATACCTATGTGAGAGTGGATTCTCGGGCCCTCACTAGCATGAAAACTAAATACAGGCACAGACTGTGTGTGGAAAATGACTGAGACTCTCTCCAATACAACCCAACATTTCAGAGTTATGTGCATCCTTTCAAGCACACCCTTCTCATTAACCTGTGGTGATTTTTTTTCACAATTTTCTATGAACAATTAAGGTTTTATATGTAAGATGGTTCAATAAAGAGCAAAATTATTGATTAATATTATATTATTATTTGTGCCCTAATCTTATAAGAGCTCTTTGTCACTTCCCACGAGCCGGGTTGTGACGACAGCTCACACTCATTCTTATGTTTAATAAATGTATCATATAGTGTGTGTGGGGCAGGCTTACAATGATGACAAAAAAAAAACATTTGAGAGTGTGCTGACCCTGGTGCTAGAGGGGGTATGCAGCTGGAGGTAGAATGTTTGAAAGGGTATGGGACTATAAAAAGTTTGGGAACCACTGCTCTAGACACATACTTGGGGCTCTATTTTAACAAACCTAACGCAATGGTAAATATAAGAGCAGGCGGTAGCGCTATAGGTTAAGTGGCTTAAATGGTTAAGTGGCTTAAATAACAAAATGAAGACCTATCTTTGCTAAATATGTTAACTTTAACCCATTTGCAGTCCACATTGTTCTAAGTAATTGTATGGCTTAATAGCGTTAACATTTAGGGGCTAGGCCTATGGTAAATTGCATTATAGCTGAGCACGGACATGCCAAACATTGTCAATAAGCAATATTAAATTAATTATTGATTTGGCCTACAAAGAAAACGAATAGTTATAATCAAATTCTAAAAAAATATACAAATAAAACAAGGAGGTGAATTATTCTAATAAGATTGGTTGTAATAACATTAAAAGAAAAACAAGCAATCTGTTTTTTTTTAAACAACAATAAATAATTGTAAAATGTAGTGATATCATAAAATCGTCAGGATAAAAAGAAACGCATCGCTATTGAACCAGCCTTCGTTATAGTACGCTTAAGGGAGGGCTTGGGTTTGGAACATATGAAACAGAAAACGGTCAATGAGTAGGCTGAGTTTCCTCTGTCAACATTCATGCCATAACCAACTGCGTTACCGTTAAAACCAGCTTTTGGTTGGTCTTAACTATCCCTATCAGCACTGCCTGAAATTAGCACTTTGGATCATGTTTTTAAGGACACGCCTAAAATATTTCCTCCCATCTGAGCGCAAGCATGCTGATATAAAACGGGTAAATTACCGAACCTGGCGTTAGGGCCGGAAAAGAGCTCTAGTTTTTACATGACAAAATTGCAAACTAAAGCGCATTTCACAGTAGTACTACCTTAATGCCAGCCGAAAATAGAACTCTCGATATGCATAGACTGATTTACAAAGGAAACAGTGGATGTATTTACATTGACACATGCATTTACATTGAGACACACACACACACACACGTTCAAACAGGCATCGATCCCACTGCTAATGAGGAGACTAGATTAGAAGGGAGATGCCCGACTTGATTGATTGTCTCCTCTTTGGCCTAAACCTCTATTGATTGAACTCTGTACGATTGTCCCTGCCTCCACTTAGGTGTCTTTTCTCTTTTGCCCTGTTCTCTATTTTCTAGGGGCAATGACCAAAAGAGAAAGAGAAAGAAAGAGAGAGACACTGGCACGATGAGGTCTGAGGCCTATGCCAGCGCCTCTTCTGTGGCGTGTCTGCACATGGGCACTATGTCTCTCTTGACGGTTGGCTTGATTTTGGAGGAACTTGTTTGTATCTTGTAAAATGCAAACCTCTTTTTGTTTGGCATGAGGAGGCTCCATTTTTTTAAAGAAACCTTTTTTTGTCTGGCGTATGCACCACTTAAGTCCGTGGCGAGGGCAGTAATGTGAGTAACGTGAGTGAGAACTGTCAGGTAATGATGATGATGTCTGTATGAAGCATGGCTGTCTACCACCCCCTCACTAATCCATGGCAGCAGGGTCGATGCCATGTTGAGGCTACTTGCTGCTAGGAGTTTGTTCTCTGTTTCTCTGTTGCCTTTTGTTTTAGCAGACAGGTGGATGAACCAACACTATTGTCTTAAATTTCTACCACAATAGTGCCAATTGGTTTGGTTACTTTAAGTACAGACAGGCTTGGCTCAGTTTATGTTTGATAAGAGTTATTGTCACCTTGAGTGGTAACCCCGAAAAGGGCTGCTTTGTTCATGCTTTTAGACGGGAAGGTCTTGAACGTGACGCAGACGTGATCTGACCTCACAGAGCTAGTAGAAATACTGCCAACTGAGTTGTCTGTAACAAAGCGTAGCTTCATCTCGTCTAGTGCATCACAGCACTCCCCTGTCTCTGTCATTGTTTTGTCTCACATGTTCACCTCCATAAAAGATACTGCATCTTTAAGCACCAGCGATGGCATCTACTTTGACTTTAAACTAGGCTAGTGAAAATAATACGATTAGATTGTCTTTGATCTGTATTTTATAATCCTTACATTGTGCTTGAGCCTGCGCTTACTCAGCCAAGCCATCATTCTAATGTCATCCTAACATCCCATTAATTTGTGGCAATCAGGTGAGCATGTCTGTAGGGTAATTGTAGTGGGAAATATAGGCAGATTTAGGGAGGGATGGTTTTTAAAGATGGCTGCTCCCTTGTGAGCATGTCATTGGATGGATCGGGAAGCAAATGCTATGTGTTCTTTGTTTCTGCTGTGGACTTTCCCTTATCACATGCACCTGTTTTGTGTGTCTGTGTGTGTGGTTGTTAGTGTGTATGTGTGTGTGTGTCTACATGATCATGGGTGTATAAGTGCAAATGTTCTCATTCAATGTTGCTTTTCATATACCCAATCACACATGTGCTTGTCATGCCATTAGAGAGGATGAATGAAAGAGTGTGAGTGTATGCAGGCATGATGAGGCACGTGTGTAGAAAAGTCTTTACATGTGCTCTCTTTCTAACCCGATCACAATGCTCCACAACCTCAACCTCACAACCTTCACACCACCCAGCGGCTGCAGAAGTATTGAGCTAATGTTGCTCAAATGTTCGTCCAATGTTGGTGTGTTGGGGCGGGGGCTCTATAGCTGGATACGCTCTATAGCTTAGACCTCTCTCTCTCTCTCTCTCTCCCTTTTTGCTTCCCTTGCAGCCACTGTGAGCCTTGCTCAGAGAGAAGAAAGCGCTTGTTTGTGCAGGACCCTCTCACCTGTAAATGTTCCTGCAAATTCACACAATTAGACTGCAAGTCAAGACAACTTGAGTTAAACGAAAGAACTTGCAGGTTTGTTTACGAAACATTATGATAAACAACGTGACTTGATCTATACTCCATTCACCCACATCTACATCCATCCACCTGTTTGCACTTCTGTCATTTGCTTGATTTTCTTCTCCTGCTGAGAAATGCATGCTTCTCACTTGCTTATAGAATATGTTTTTGTTTGTATAGAGAATTGTGCGGGACTATGTTTGCTTGTAAGTGTGTTTATATTGTTTGTTGTCGTGCGTAATATTCTGATACTCTTCTTAACATCATCCTTGATGTTAGAACTGTGACTCTATTGTGTGTTCTATAAAGGTAGTATATTATAGCTAGCTAGTATAGTGTATTCCCTTTGCATGGTAGACATTTAAACTAGACAATACACAAAAAACAGCCCGTTTCTCTCTTTAGATACCCTTTATATTAATGCAGTATCTATATTATACAGTGGGGCAAAAAAGTATTTAGTCAGCCACCAATTGTGCAAGGTCTCCCACTTAAAAATATGAGAGGCCTGTAATTTTCATCATAGGTACACTTCAACTATGACAGACAAAATGAGAAAAAAAATCCAGAAAATCACATTGTAGGATTTTTAATGATTTTTTTGCAAATTATGGTGGAAAATAAGTGTTTGGTCAACAACAAAAGTTTATCTCAATACTTTGTTATATACCCTTTGTTGGCAATGACAGAGGTCAAACGTTTTCTGTAAGTCTTCTCAAGGTTTTCACACACTGCTGCTGGTATTTTGGCCCATTCCTCCATGCAGATCTCCTCTAGAGCAGTGATGTTTTGGGGCTGTTGCTGGGCAACACGGACTTTCAACTCCCTCCAAAGATTTTCTATGGGGTTGAGATCTGGAGACTGGCTAGGCCACTCCAGGACCTTGAAATGCTTCTTACGAAGCCACTCCTTCGTTGCCCAGGCGGTGTGTTTGGGACCATTGTCATGCTGAAAGACCCAGCCACGTTTCATCTTCAATTCCCTTGCTGATGGAAGGAGGTTTTCACTCAAAATCTCATGATACATGGCCCCATTCATTCTTTCCTTTACACGGATCAGTCGTCCTGGTCCCTTTGCAGAAAAACAGCCCCAAAGCATGATGTTTCCACCCCCATGCTTCACAGTAGATATGGTGTTCTTTGGATGCAACTCAGCATTCTTTGTCCTCCAAACCCGACGAGTTGAGTTTTTACCAAAAAGTTATATTTTGGTTTCATCTGACCATATGACATTCTCCCAATCTTCTTCTGGATCATCCAAATGATCTCTAGCAAACTTCAGACGGGCCTGGACATGTACTGTCTTAAGCAGGGGGACACGTCTGGCACTGCAGGATTTGAGTCCCTGGCGGCATAGTGTGTTACTGATGGTAGGCTTTGTTACTTTGGTCCCAACTCTCTGCAGGTCATTCACTAGGTCCCCCCGTGTGGTTCTGGGATTTTTGCTCACCGTTCTTGTGATCATTTTGACCCCACGGGGTGAGATCTTGCGTGGAGCCCCAGATCGAGGGAGATTATCAGTGGTCTTGTATGTCTTCCATTTCCTAATAATTGCTCCCACAGTTGATTTCTTCAAACCAAGCTGCTTACCTATTGCAGATTCAGTCTTCCCAGCCTGGTGCAGGTCTACAATTTTGTTTCTGGTGTCCTTTGACAGCTCTTTGGTCTTGGCCATAGTGGAGTTTGGAGTGTGACTGTTTGAGGTTGTGGACAGGTGTCTTTTATACTGATAACAAGTTCAAACAGGTGCCATTAAAACAGGTAACGAGTGGAGGACAGAGGAGCCTCTTAAAGAAGAAGTTACAGTTCTGTGAGAGCCAGAAATCTTGCTTGTTTGTAGGTGACCAAATACTTATTTTCCACCATAATTTGCAAATAAATTCATTAAAAATCCTACAACTTGATTTTCTGGATTTTTTTTCTAATTTTGTCTGTCATAGTTGAAGTGTACCTATGATGAAAATTACAGGCCTCTCTCATCTTTTTAAGTGGGAGAACTTGCACAATTGGTGGCTGACTAAATACTTTTTTTGCCCCACTGTATATACTAAATTCTAGCACCAAGCAAGATGTGTGTAGCGGGTTGGGTTTTATGTGTGTGAGACAGTCTGCACTATATTGGGTCAGTCTGTAGTAATGCCCATTTATTCTGACCCACACTACCATCCTACTTATCATCTCCCAACATAGTCTCCTTATCTCTTTCCCATCACCACATGGATATATATATATATATATATATATATATATATATATATATATATATAACCACCTGCGTAGGAGGGGAATTTTAGCATCCATTGTTGTTTTTAACTTCGACCAGTCTTGATCACACAAATTGGACAGACATGTTTATAAGTCAGCACAGTACAGGACTCAAGACAGAACTAACTCATGCATGGCACTAACACTCAAAGGGAAAGTGTTTCCCTTGGTTCGTAACTGTGAATGAACAGGCTCTTAATTGAGTGAATGTAGAGCTGGTGTCCATGCTGCTCGTTTCTAATGGTCCTACTCATAACTCCTACGAGGCGAAGCCCTAAACGCAATTACTAATCGGGGATTAAAACTCTATCTCCATTGGTTGCTAATAATGTCTGTATTCAGTCAGTGGTCCAATGGAGATCTGACTGCTTCCGGGGAAACTCCCACAAGGCCCTGTGTTGATGACCTCCCTTGACACTACTATATACATCCTGACCTTTGAACCTTAGGGCCCCCCACACAGTGTGCTGGATTTAGAGAGCCACACACTAGTGGGGTGACCAGCGACATGATTCCAATTGGTCATGGGTCAGGGGAGGAAGAGGGAGGGGCTGCAGGAGTTTTTCACATTTGCAGTGATGTGATTTGCTCAAGGCTACACCCCTGCTGGGAGGAGGATTTGTTGCCCATCTTTTAACCTACTGTCTGTCATGTCTTGTCATCCACAGATGTGACAAACCAAGGAGATGAGATGAGATGAGGAGAGGGAGAGTGGGACAATGAAATGAAGGAATATTTTCTTGGCACAGCACTTTGAAACCTGAGGACGCATTCCCTGGATGGACAGAAAATTACAACGCAAGAAAGAATGAGCAATCGAGAACGATGGAGAGAGACTGAGATAACAACATGCTGTTGTATATTTCTAAGATATATATATATATATATAAATATATATTCTAAAAGGACAATGACAATGTGTATTGCTGCTATGAAAAATGAAACATTATAAAGTGAACGAATGCGCCACTGTCTGGCGTGTGAATTGGACAAATGTTTAGTTGCCAGGGTGTTTGGGCCTGAACGTGGATAGGACTGAGAGTTTGTCAGAATACATTTTATTTTATTTAACACTTCACTGGATCTTGGTCTGCTGTGGATATGAGTATCTTAAATATATCTATATAAAAACTAAGCGAAATTGTGACCATAACTTCACTGAGAGGTGCAACGGGAACATGTTTCTCCTTGGGCCTCTGAAGGTCTAGAGAACTGTCAGAAAGCAGAACTACTTCCTCTACGGGGTGAAGTTTTTGTCACCACTGTATCGACTAACACCAGATAGGACTCGGTGTGAGAATACTTCTAAAGGGATATTAAATGTAGGTATATATGGAGACGAGAGAATACTGAACTTGATTCCATCTTCCGCCAAGGAACAGTGGCATTTAACTCACCACTGTCAAAATCAATGATCTCTATTTGCTTTGTTTAATGTCTTCATTTGTTTTCCAAAGATATAATTGCACACACACATTAAAGAATAGTCCATTATAGAAAAAATAATGATCTGTATATACTTACCTAATATCCCTTTGTCTAGTACACTACATCTAATTTATAATGCTAGAATATTTTCAGTATTCTGTGCATTTAATTTATATATTTATATACAGTGTTATGGTTGATATTGATTTTACTTCTTCACTTGGCAATGTTATCACCAATCTGTTTGGCCATGGAAAACATTGAAAACTGTAGGCATATTTCTTCTTTTTTTTTAAAGAAGGAACAAAAGAACAGAAAGATAAAACTTCAACATTCCTGAAAATGAGACATTGTATGTTTTGTTGGGCTAGAGGGGCCGGGAGCATGTGTCTTGATTTTGTTACAAACAAACCCCGCCACAAACATGTTTGTAAAAAGACGCACAGCCAACGTTGCAGTTTTAAGCTCGAGTCGGGACATGTGTTTTTGTACTTGAGTGCCCGAAGACACGTCATGAGGAGGACTGAGGGCGTCTCACTGACCTTGGTCATCTTGGGCAAACTCCACAGTGAGAGACTGAGACTCTGGCCAGCCCAGTTTAGCCAGAACAGGACTTGGCATAGTGGGGAACCAGGAGCAGTAGAAGGAGATGATGCTCTCCACCCTTTTATGAAAAAAAGAAACATTCTATATGTATTTCAGTGTCAGAAATACTTTTTTGTTTGTTGTATCATGTACAGACACATTTTTAGTATATTTTCACATTAATATATTTATTGGTGCTGTAAAATTATCCATTTTACAATAGTAACATCATTTTTTGTTTTTAGTGTAACTATTAACTATATTTATTTAGAAAATATATTGTTTTTTATTAAACAGAAAATGCAGATCTCTTTGGAAGCCTATCTTCAACTGTTTTGAAATGACCTCTGACATTTTGATCAATCTAAAATAATTTGATCAAGTAACAATACAACACAATCCTACTTTATTAATCATTCCCAAGCCAATTGATAAGGCATCATAAGAGTACAAGACTACATTAAAATACATGCAATGCAACATACAGGTATCTGACAAAATAAAGGAAACACCAACATAAAGTGTCTTAATAGGGAGTTGGGTCACCACAAGCCAGAACAGCTTCAATGCACCCTGGCATAGATGCTACAGTTGTCTGGAACTCTATTGGAGGGATGCAACACCATTCTTACATGCAAAATTCCATCATTTGGTGTTTGGTTGATGGTGGTGGAAAACGCTGTCTCAGGTGCCGCTCCAGAATCTCCCATAAGTATTCAATTGAGTTGAGACCTGGTGACTGAGACAACCATTACATCGTTTTCATGCTCATCAAACCATTCAGTGACCTGTGGATGGGGGCATTGTCATCCTATGGGGAGATAGCCATGGTTTCCAAAATAATGGCTTGAAATGATGGTCTGCCCAGCATGACCCTAAGCATAATGGGATGCTAATTGCTTAATAACCTCAGAAACCACACCTGTGTGAAAGCACCTGCTTTCAATATACTTGGTATTCCTCATTTACTGTACTCAAGTGTTTCCATTATTTTGGCAGTTACCTGTATGTAGGCCTACATTCATAAAGATTCAGAAATTACATTATATTAAGCACTGATGCTATACAAAGTGCAGTACAAAGTGCAATACAGTTCCTGGAAGTTTACATTTTTCCCACAATGCCCCAAATGGAACCATAGGTCTCATGGTCCTTTGCATGATCAAAGTAAGTCCAACTGGTGCTTAAACCATAAAATTAACATTTTAACAAAATAAGCCGCAAAAGGTTTTGATCTATTCATACTTAACAGTACATGAATGGCAGATGTACATAAAAAAGTGATAGATTCACTTGGGGTTCGATTCAATCCGCATCGCAGAAGTCCCGTGCTATAGCGTGATTGAAATGTAAAGGTCATTTCCGATTGAGCCAACATATGCAGTGTTTACCGTGAATGCAGTTCTTGTAAACATTACCTTCACATTACAATCACGCTGTAGCACTATAGCCCTTGGTTAAGTGGTCAACACCTCAACACAATTTACAATGAACAACAGAGGAGAAGAAAATAAACTCCCTATTAATGTCAGAACCAAGCATTGACTTTGTGCCATATTTCAAATAATTTACCCAAATTGTTCACAAAGAATCTCTGAAACAGTGGAATTTTTTTTGTCATGAGTGGTTTGTGATTTTTAAACCGAACCTCTCTAATTAGAATCCAAAAGTACAAATTGCTATGTGGTTATGTAATTTCATGCATTCTACCTCCACTAAGAAAAGATTAGCAGTGGCTCTCTCTTAAAATAAACCTCAGAGAGAGCAGGAGGAAGGAGGGAGCCTATTGTATTGGATTTTATTTGACATCTTCCTCTTATTCATCCTCCTCCCTCCCTCCATCTCTTCCTTCTTCCTCTTGAGTTGGTCAGCGTCAGCATGCCTGTGTACTACTGTAGGTCATTAATCACGTTTAGTAAAGTAAACTGCACACTGGCACTAAGAAATTGCTTAGTCCCGGAACAACATGGAAACGCTGACCCAACCACTCCAGGAAATGCCTGATGAGGCCTGTATTTGAATAACATTCAAATAACGGTCAGGTAATGGCTAACCACCAGGTTCTGGATCATTTTCACTTTGTATACGTAAAAGGAAGTTTCAACTTGATTCCATAGAAAGTGTGGTTTCATCTATTGTTTCACAAGTGCCTCACTCGCCCTAGTATTGCATCATGAGGCCTACATGAAGGGAGTTTCTGTTGTTTGTGGGTGTTGTCTGCCAGGAACAAAAAGATTCCATTTTCCAGTGAAATGGACTTAACTGAAAAGAATATGGAGGAAGTACATGATACAGTGTAGGGGCATGTTTAATAAAGGTCCTGTACAGTCAGCGGTCAATAATGTTTCAGCTTTGCAGATTATCGATAAAGCCATGAGTGATTATTTGATCACATTTCTGTGGACTGTTCAGTGTTATCAATTTCATACAGGTTTGAATGTAATGGGTTGGGTCTTTTTATATGGATTCAGCCAGCTGGCTGTTTACCACTGATATACAGTCATTTTGTATGATCTGTTTTTACGAGGGTTGATTTGGATCAGGGATTTCATTATTTTAAACACAACACTCTGGATTGGTTTGTTGTCTTTTCACAAATGTAATTCAGGTTCACTTGACATAGCTCAAATGATTTAGGGTCTAGTGAACCTTTCTCCGGTTGTTGAATGAACAGGTGATTACAGGAGCGTGTTATCGCGCTGTAGAGTCCCAGTAACATTGACTTGAATTGCTGCCCTTATGAGGCAGAGATCATCATTTTTTCAAAATTGTACCTTTATTTAACTAGGCAAGTCAGTTAAGAACAAATTATTATTTTCAATGACAGCCTAGGAACAGTGGGTTAACTGCCTTGTTCAGGGGCAGAACGACAGATTTGTACTTGTCAGCTCGGGGATTACGAACTTGCAACCTTTCGGGTTACTAGTCCAACGTTCTAACCACTAGGCTACCCTTCCGCGCAGTGCCAATCCAGCTGTTTGACTGACATCCAGATCACAGTTACAAATTATAGTAACACCTAACAAAGAATAACCGAGATTAATGCCATAAAACAGGGCTGAAACACTTCTAAATATCAGATTTAGTACCATAAATGAGACAGAACACTTCCTCCAAAACCAGGGACGTTTGTTGGGCTAAATTCTCAGAAGAATGTTGTAAATTCTTTAATTTGTGATTAGAGAGGAATTAACTTCAAGGGCTAGTGTTGCGCTGGACTTAAAGTGCAGCTTTAGCAACTATAAGCTGCTGTTGCTAACATTAAACCTCTACCTCTCTCTTAATTTAAAAAAAATGTGTGTGTGTGCGTGTGTGTGTGTGTGTGCATGCTTGCATGTATGGCTGTTTGTGGGTGCGTGTGTGTGCATGTGTGTGTGCATGTGTGTGTGCATGTGCGTGCATGAGTGTTTGTATGTGTGTGTGTTTGTGCCTGTGCGTGCATGCGTGATTGTGCTTGTATGCTTGTGTGTGTGTTCATCTCATGGAGTCCTCCTGAAATAATGTGAGAGAGAAACCCAAATGACCAAGCCTGTCAGACTGACCTGTGTGCACAGAAAGATTTTGAAAGGTTTTGGCAGTCTAATTAGGGAAATACCACTGGGAATTTGCTATTCAAATCACACATACATGAAGAAATTAGGTGGAATAAAAGTGTACCTTCTATTATGCAACACCAGCAACCTGCTCAAAAAGTTTGTGTTGAATTAATAGAGAAGAGGTTGTATAGCTCGGGGCTACCTTTCTAAATTCCCTTCTGTATTGTGAATGACTGTAGTGAGGACTATTGAAATGAATAGAAAATGAAGGGCAGAGGAGCTGTGCGTGCATGTGTGCCAGGTTTGGTGGCTAGGTAAGAACTGGCTGTTATGAAAGCCAGATTTACTCAAAAATAAACCTTGATGAAGCCCAAATTCACCATACAACAGATAGCGCCAACAACCAATGTAAACACCAATGTAGCCAAGAAACACATTTGATAGCTTCTGATGGCGACATATTTCATGTCATCTGACAAATGACACACTGCTCAACTCAGCTCAGCCATAGACCAATGTAGTATCCACAGTTACAACTGATAGGTGGCACTAAAAGACCAATATATGGACAAATTTCATCCGAATCATACATTTTCATTGTAGTTGGCGTTCCACTCTTTGCACCCTCTAAAGTTCCAAACGGCGCATTACATTATTCTAACTAGGAAAATTGTTTGAGGTGCAGTATGCTATACTGTCAGGTTGTTTTTGCTAGCTAGCTAGCTTCAAGCTTGTTCAGTTCAAGGGATGCGAGCGCCAAATTAGGCAGACACGCCCAAATTTTGCACAACTTCCCCAGGCAATACCCACATAACACGTTTAGGCAATATGCATGTGCAAAATATGGAATTCGCTCAATGCAACAAATGTCAGCTCGGCAAAGCAGCGAGGCCTATGCAATCAACAGCTGATTGCTGTTGTCAGTTAGTTAAAGCATAGGGTAGTTCAAGTTTCAAGTTTTAATGTCACGTGCACAAGTACAGTCAAATCCTTTTCTTGCTACCTCTAAACCCAACAATTCAGAAATCAATGTCTTACTAAAATTAACATAAGGTAAAACAAAAATACACAATAAATTTAAAAAATAAGAAGATCACGAGAAGAAAGTTACAGTGCCTTTAGAAAATGTTCATACCCCTTGACATTTGTAACATTTTGTTGTGTTACAGCCTGAATTATATTTTTTTCACACATATTTAACCCCTTTCTTTGGTTAGGCACAAAAGCACCTTCAAATCAAATCCAATGTTATTTGTCACGTATGCCGAATACAACAGGTGTAGGTAGACCTTACCGTGAAATGGTAACTTACAAGCCCTTAACCAACAATGCAGGTTAGTCAAGGTAATTTGTACATGTAGGTAGGGGTAAAGTAACAATGCATAGATAATAAAGTAATTCAATACTTTGCCAAGTTAAACAGCTCTGAGTCTTCTCCTGTAATGCGTAATGAGGTTGGAGAACACATGGCATGGGATCTGAGACCATTCCTCCATACAGAATCTCTCCAGATCCATCAGATTCCAGGGTCCACACATGTGGACTCTCCTCTTCAGCTCATCCCACCGGTTTTCTATGGGGTTTAGGTCAGGGATCTGGGATGGCCATGGCAAAACCTTGATTCTGTGGTCAGTGAACCATTTTTTGTGTTGATTTTGAGGTGTGCTTTGGATCATTGTCCTGCTGGAAGATCCAACCACGGCCCAGTCTATGATACCATGTAACAAGTTGTCCAGGGACTTTGGAAGAAAAACAGCCACACAACATCCAAGATCCAACATCATACTTCACAGTGGAGATTAGGTACTTTTCTGCATGGCTATCTTTCTGTCCATGCCAAACCCACCTTGTTTCCAAAAAGCTCTCTTTTGGTCTCATCTGACCCTAGAACCCATTGAAAGTTCCAGTAACGTTTGGCGCTTGAGTTTGTTGTTTGATGACAGCAAAGGCTTTTGTATTGCAACCCTCCCAGACAACTTGTAGTTATGTAGGTGGTGTCTGATCATAGTTTTGAAGACTTTATCATCCCAGGTCTGCAATTCTCCAGCTGTGATCATTGGAGATTTTTTTGCCACTCGAACCATCCTCCTCACTGTGCGTGGGGTTGATATAAACACACGTCCTCTTCCAGGGCCGATTGTTAACATCTCCAGATGCTTTAAAACTTCTTAATTAATGCCCTGATAGTGGAAATTGGCATTTTCGAACGTAATTTCAAACGCTATTTTCGTATAGCCATTTCCTGATTTGTGCAGCTCAACAAACTTTGTCGCACATCATAATTGCATTCTCGGGTCTTTCTCATTGTGATGGATGACTATGGGAACTTGGCATGTGTGTCACCTCATATTTATACCCCAGTGAAACAGGAAGTCATGGCTTACAACTTGAGTATTCGTAATCACTCAGGTGACCTTAAAAATGTCAAAGAAAATATGAATGGGAATAGACTTCAGTTCAATTTGACTCATAATCATTTCTAGGGGTGACAATAATTGTGCCACACATGTTTCGGGGAATAATATTTATTTAATTTCTCCCACATTTATTTTTTTTCAATCATTTTACTTCAATTAAAGTTTTGATTTTTAGGAATATTTTGAATGAAAGACCAAGAGGATAAATTGCAAAGACACTTTTTTCACAGCCGTTTTGCTCATATTTACCAAGGGTGCCAATATTAGCGGAGGGCACTGTAGGTCTTGAATGGCAAGAAGCTTGTTCCCAGGGATGTACTGGGCCATACATATTACCATCTGTAGTGCCTTACAGTCATATGCCGAGCAGTTGCAATACCAGGCGGTGATTCAACTGGTCAGGATGCGCTAGCTGCTGCAGCTGTAGAACTTTTTGAGGATCTGGGGACCCATGCCAAATCTTTTCAGTCTCCTGAGGGGGTAAAGGCTTTGTCGTTCCCTCTTCATGGCTGTCTTGTTGTGTTTGGACCATGATAGTTTGTTGGTGATGTTGACACCAAGGAACTTCTCGACCTGCTCCACTACAGCCCTGTCGATGTGAATGGGGCCGTGCTCGGCCCTCGTTGTCCTGTAGTCCACGATCAGCTCCTTTGTCTTGCTCACATTGAGGGACAGGTTCTTGTGCTGGCACCAGACTGCCAGGTCTCTGACCTCCTCCCTATAGGCTGTCTCATCGTTGTTGGTGATCAGGCCCACCACCGTTGTGTCTTCAGGACACTTAATGATGGTGTTGGAGTCATGCTTGGCCATGCAGTCGTGGGTGAAATGGGAGTACAGGAGGGGACTAAGCACGCACCACCTGGGGGCAGCCCGTAAGGAAGTCCAGGATCCAGTTGTAAAGGGAGGTGTTTAGTCCCAGGGTCCGTAGCTTAGTTATGAGCTTTGTGGGCACTATGGTGTTGAATGCTGCACTGTAGTCAAGGAACAACATTCTCACATAGGTGTTCCTTTTGTTCAGGTGGGAAAGGGCAGTGTGGAGTGCGATTGAGATTGCGTCATCTGTGGATCTTTTTGGGCAGTATGCGAATTGGATTCGGTCTAGGGTTTCTGCGATGATGGTATTGATGTGAGCCATGATAATAATTATCTGTAGGTCCCTCAGTCAAGCAGTGAAATTCATTCACAGATTCAACTACAAAGACCAGGAAGGTTTTCCAATGCATCGCAAAGAAGGGAACCTATTGTTAAATTCGTTTTTTTTAAACGAAATAACACATTGAATATCCCTTTGAGGATGGTAAAGTTTTTAATCACACTTTGGATGGTGTATCAATACACCCAATTACTACAAAGATACAGGCAACCTTCCTAACTCAGTTGCTGGAGAGGAAGGAAACAGCTCAGAGATTTCACCATGAGCCCAATGGTGACTTTAAAACAGTTGCAGATTGTTTTGTCTGTGATAGGAGAAAACTGAGGATGGATCAACAACATTGTAGTTACTCCACAATACTCAGTGAAAAGAAGGAAGCCTGTATAAGAATAAACATATTACAAAACATACATCCTGTTTGCAACAAGGCAGGAAAGTAATACTGCAAAAACTGTGGCAAAGAAATTCACTTTTTGTCCTGAATGCAAAGTGTTATGTTTGGGGCAAATCCATTTCCACACATTACTGAGTACCACTATCCATATTTTCAAGCAAAATCCTAGAGCAAAACCTGGAAAAACTGACTTGCCTAGTTAAATAAAGGTTAAGACCCTGCCAAAATGGTTTCTAACATGTATTGACTCAGGGGTATGAACACTTTCATAAATTCAATATTTCTGTGTTTCATTTTCAATACATTTGCTAAAATAACAAAAAACATGTTTTCACTTTGTCGTTATGGGATATTTTGTGTAGGTGAGAAAAAATCTTAATTTCATACATTTTAAAAACAGGTTGTAACACAACAAAATGTGGACTAAATCAAGGGTCATGAATACTTTCTGAAGGTACTGTATATACAGGGTCAGTTCCAATACCATATTTTGAGGGCATCCTGGTAAACATGTCTGGGAGGACGGTCACACATGTTCAACTTTTACCCTTCATATGTCAGGCTGGCGCTGTCTCGCTATGAGGTTAATGTCTACCAGCTTCAAGGATGCGCACACACACACACACACACACACACACACACACACACACACACACACACACACACACACACACACACACACACACACACACACACACACACACACACACACACACACACACACACACACACACACACACACACACACACACACAACTCCCAGGGAGAGAGCAAGAGTGTGAAAGAGATTACAGACGGCATTTTCCATTCCGTCCTGCCTGTGTGGTGTAACTCTGCCCCTGATTTGCCTGAGTAATTATTTAAGTGGAAAGTCACTGGTTGGGAAATTGCTGAGGTTTAGTATTGCAGTGTTGCTTCTTTCAGTCTGGATGCAGATGTCTGCCCTCTTTCAAATGTCAAATGACATCTCCCAAATAGTTTATAATAGCTTATTCTATCTCACATGATGATTGTACAAGGGCCACTGTGGCAATGGTTTTCAAGTGTCACCCAGACCAGACAGTATACTGTATCTTGTTAACCACTTCCAAGTGTCTGGACAGTAAAGCACCTCTATTGACCACTGATCAGTTGTGCCCTTACTGACCCTAATTAGCTAAACCAATGTAGATTACAATACTAGTATCCAAGAGCGCTAATGAAATCTGTTAACGGTTTCTCTTTAAAAACTTTGCCCTTTGTGTCTGAGTATCTGTATATGTGTTTGTGTCATTCATTAAAAGATAAAGTGATGTATATTGGTTGTGAAGAATAAAATAATAGAATAGAAAGAATAATTGTGACAGATGTGGAGGCAGCCAGACAGCCAGACAGGGTGCTATATAGGGTCAGGTTGCACACACACATTGTCCATCCTTTTCAATTTACCCACTGCAAAAAAAGAGGGCTCAGAAGATTTACAAATGTTTAAAAAAAAAAAAGAAAAAAAAAATTATTTCACCTTTATTTAACCAGGTAGGCCAGTTGAGAACAAGTTCTCATTTGCAACTGCGACCTGGCCAAGATAAAGCATAGCAGTGTGAGCAGACAACACAGAGTTACACATGGAATAAACAATTAACAAGTCAATAACACAGTAGAAAACAAAGGGGGGAGTCTATATACAATGTGTGCAAAAGGCATGAGGAGGTAGGCGAATAATTACAATTTTGCAGATTAACACTGGAGTGATAAATGATCAGATGGTCATGTACAGGTAGAGATATTGGTGTGCAAAAGAGCAAGTAAATAAATAAAACAGTATGGGGATGAGGTAGGTGAAAATGGGTGGGCTATTTACCAATAGACTATGTACAGCAGCAGCGATCGGTTAGCTGCTCAGATAGCTGATGTTTGAAGTTGGTGAGGGAGATATAAGTCTCCAACTTCAGTGATTTTTGCAATTCGTTCCAGTCACAGGCAGCAGAGTACTGGAACGAAAGGCGGCCAAATGAGGTGTTGGCTTTAGGGATGATCAGTGAGATACACCTGCTGGAGCGCGTGCTACGGATGGGTGTTGCCATCGTGACCAGTGAACTGAGATAAGGCGGAGCTTTACCTAGCATGGACTTGTAGATGACCTGGAGCCAGTGGGTCTGGCGACGAATATGTAACGAGGGCCAGCCGACTAGAGCATACAGGTCGCAGTGGTGGGGGGTATAAGGTGCTTTAGTGACAAAACGGATGGCACTGTGATAGACTGCATCCAGTTTGCTGAGTAGAGTGTTGGAAGCCATTTTGTAGATGACATCGCCGAAGTCGAGGATCGGAAGGATAGTCAGTTTTACTAGGGTAAGCTTGGCGGCGTGAGTGAAGGAGGCTTTGTTGCGGAATAGAAAGCCGACTCTTGATTTGATTTTCGATTGATATGATGTTGAGATGTTTGATATGAGTCTGGAAAGAGAGTTTGCAGTCTAGCCAGACACCTAGGTACTTATAGATGTCCACATATTCAAGGTCGGAACCATCCAGGGTGGTGATGCTAGTCGGGCATGCGGGTGCAGGCAGCGATCGGTTGAAAAGCATGCATTTGGTTTTACTAGCGTTTAAGAGCAGTTGGAGGCCACGGAAGGAGTGTTGTATGGCATTGAAGCTTGTTTGGAGGTTAGATAGCACAGTGTCCAATGACGGGCCGAAAGTATATAGAATGGTGTCGTCTGCGTAGAGGTGGATCAGGGAATCGCCCGCAGCAAGAGCAACGTCATTGATATATACAGAGAAAAGAGTCGGCCCGAGAATCCCTGTGGCACCCCCATAGAGACTGCCAGAGGACCGGACAGCATGCCCTCCGATTTGACCACTGAACTCTGTCTGCAAAGTAATTGGTGAACCAGGCAAGGCAGTCATCCGAAAAACCGAGGCTACTGAGACTGCCAGAATGAAGACCTGCACAGTACTGTCTTTTATCGCATGATATCGTTTAGTACCTTGAGTGTTGCTGAGGTGCACCCGTGACCGGCTCGGAAACCAGATTGCACAGCGGAGAAGGTACGGTGGGATTCGAGATGGTCAGTGACCTGTTTGTTGACTTGGCTTTCGAAGACCTTAGATAGGCAGGGCAGGATGGATATAGGTCTGTAACAGTTTGGGTCCAGGGTGTCTCCCCCTTTGAAGAGGGGGATGACTGCGGCAGCTTTCCAATCCTTGGGGATCTCAGACGATATGAAAGAGAGGTTGAACAGGCTGGTAATAGGGGTTGCGACAATGGCGGCGGAAAGTTTCAGAAATAGGGGGTCCAGATTGTCAAGCCCAGCTGATTTGTACGGGTCCAGGTTTTGCAGCTCTTTCAGAACATCTGCTATCTGGATTTGGGTAAAGGAGAACCTGGAGAGGCTTGGGCGAGGAGCTGCCGGGGGCAGAGCTGTTGGCCGAGGTTGGAGTAGCCAGGCGGAAGGCATGGCCAGCCGTTGAGAAATGCTTATTGAAGTTTTCGATAATCATGGCTTTATCGGTGGTGACCGTGTTACCTAGCCTCAGTGCAGTGGGCAGCTGGGAGGAGGTGCTCTTGTTCTCCATGGACTTCACAGTGTCCCAGAACTTTTTGGAGTTGGAGCTACATGATGCAAACTTCTGCCTGAAGAAGCTGGCCTTAGCTTTCCTGACTGACTGCGTGTATTGGTTCAGGACTTCCCTGAACAGTTGCATATCCCGGGGACTATTCGATGCTATTGCAGTCCGCCACAGGATGTTTTTGTGCTGGTCGAGGGCAGTCAGGTCTGGGGTGAACCAAGGACTGTATCTGTTCTTAGTTCTGCATTTTTGAACGGAGCATGCTTATCTAAAATGGTGGGGAAGTTACTTTTAAAGAATGACCAGGCATCCTCAACTGACGGGATGAGGTCAATGTCCTTCCAGGATACCCGGGCCAGGTCGATTAGAAAGGCCTGCTCACAGAAGTGTTTTAGGGAGCGTTTGACAGTGATGAGGGGTGGTCGTTTGACTGCGGCTCCGTAGCGGATACAGGCAATGAGGCAGTGATCGCTGAGATCCTGGTTGAAGACAGCGGAGGTGTATTTGGAGGGCCAGTTGGTCAGGATGACGTCTATGAGGGTGCCCTTGTTTACAGAGTTAGGGTTGTACCTGGTGGGTTCCTTGATGATTTGTGTGAGATTGAGGGCATCTAGCTTAGATTGTAGGACTGGCGGGGTGTTGAGCATATCCCAGTTTAGGTCACCTAACAGAACAAACTCTGAGGCTAGATGGGGGGCGATCAATTCACAAATGGTGTCCAGGGCACAGCTGGGGGCTGAGGGGGGTCGGTAGCAGGCGGCAACAGTGAGAGACTTATTTCTGGAGAGAGTAATTTTCAAAATTAGTAGTTCGAACTGTTTGGGTATGGACCTGGAAAGTATGACATTACTTTGCAGGCTATCTCTGCAGTAGACTGCAACTCCTCCCCCTTTAGCAGTTCTATCTTGACGGAAGATGTTATAGTTGGGTATGGAAATCTCTGAATTTTTGGTGGCCTTCCTGAGCCAGGATTCAGACACAGCAAGGACATCAGGGTTAGCAGAGTGTGCTAGAGCAGTGAGTAAAACAAACTTAGGGAGGAGGCTTCTGATGTTGACATGCATGAAACCAAGGCTTTTTCGATCACAGAAGTCAACAAATGAGGGTGCCTGGGGACATGCAGGGCCTGGGTTTACCTCCACATCACCCGCGGAACAGAGATGGAGTAGTATGAGGGTGCGGCTAAAGGCTATCAAAACTGGTCGCCTAGAGCGTTGGGGACAGAGAATAAGAGGAGCAGGTTTCTGGGCATGGTAGAATATATTCAGGGCATAATGCGCAGACAGGGGTATGGTGGGGTGCGGGTACAGCGGGGGTAAGCCCAGGCACTGGGTGATGATGAGAGAGGTTGTGTCTCTGGACATGCTGGTTGTAATGGGTGAGGTCACCGCATGTGTGGGAGGTGGGACAAAGGAGTTATCAGGGGTATGAAGAGTAGAACTAGGGGCTCCATTGTGAACTAGAACAATGATAACTAACCTGAGCAACAGTATACAAGGCATATTGACATTTGAGAGAGACATACAGCGAGGCATACAGTAATCACAGGTGTTGAATTGGGAAAGCTAGCTTAAACAGTAGGTGAGACAACAGCTAATCAGCTAGCACAACAACAGCAGGTAAAATGGCGTTGACTAGGCAACGGGGGCCGACAGATAAAACATAAACAAGCAGAATGGAGTACCGTGATTAATGGACAGTCCAGAGTGCATCAGCTATGTAGCCAAGAGATCAGTGTCCAGGGGGCAGCGGTGGATGGGGCAGGGAAGCTGGACTGGCGAGTGTTATCCAGGTTGAAAAAAAAGTTAACAATGACTAAATAGCTTGTAGCTAGTTAGCTGGTTAGCTTCTGGAGGTTCTTGAGTGTGTTCTAAAAATTAAAAATAATAGCGATTCCGTATCACATTGGGTGAGCCAGGTTTCCGGAAAGGTATAAACAGATTAAAAATCAAGAAGAGATAGAAAGTAAATATGGGTCCGGTGAGCGTTTGGGATGCGGCGATTCAGACGGTTAGCAGGCCTGTGCTAACAAGCTAACAGTTCGTAGGCCCGGGCTAAACAAGGTAGCAGTTAGCAGGCCGAGTTTAGCAAGCAGGGAGATAGCGAGGGCTAGAGAGTTGGCCTTTAGGGGACGTCGCGATGGGGTGAGTCTGTTTATTCCTCTTCATGCGGTGACATCGATAGACCGGTCGTGGGCCCGGGTATTGTAGCCCAGGAGTATGCTACGGCGGTAGTACAGGTGCGCTGGCCGGGCTAGCTTCACGCTAAGTGGGTGGAAGCGCTAGCCAGGAGTAAACATCCGGGGTTGCGGTTTAGCTAGATAGCTAGTTGTGAAGATCCAGCTGAAATGTTCCGTTTGCGGTGGGAGTCCAGGGATGAATCCGGGGATGAAAAATAAATAGGTCCGTTATGCTCTGGTTAGAGTCGCGTTGTTCGAGCAAATCTGTATAATATAAGACAGTTAAAGAGTATAACCAACATTACGACCAGGAATATGACTTTCCTGAAGCGGATCCTCTGTTTGGTCCATTACCCAAGATAATGGATCGGATCCCAGCCAGCGACCCAAAACAATGGCGCCGCAGAAGGGGCAGACAGAGCGGTCTTCTGGTCAGGCTCCGTAGACGGGCACATTGCGCACCGCTCCGAGCATACTACTCGCCAATGTCCAGTCTCTTGACGAAATCCGAGCAAGGGTTGCCTTCCAGAGAGACATCAGAGACTGTAACGTTCTTTGTTTCACAGAAACATGGCTCACTCGAGACACGCTATCGGAGTCTGTACAGTCACCTGGTTTCTTCACGCATTGCGCCGACAGAAGCAAGCATCTCTCCGGTAAGAAGAAGGGCGGGGGTGTATGCCTTATGATTAATGAGACGTGGTGTGATCATAACAACATACAGGAACTCAAGTCCTTTTGTTCACCTGACTTAGAATTCCTCACAATCAAATGCTGACCGCATTATCTACCTAGAATTCTTTTCCATCATAATTACAGTCGTATATATTTCCCCCCATGCAGACACATCGACGGCCCTGTGTCACGCCCTGACCTTAGAGATCCTTATTTATTCTGTTTGGTTAGGTCAGGGTGTGACTCGGGTGGGAAAATCTATGTTTTCTATTTCTTTGTTGTTTTGCCGAGTGTGATTTTCCGTTTGGGTTTTGTGGGGTGTTATTTTCTGTTTTCTGTTTAGTGTCTGTGCCTGAAGGAACTGTTCGCTTGAGTTTTTTTTTGTGTGTGTTTCTTGAAAATAAATATCATTAACACTTTCCACACTGCGCTTTGGTCCACTCCTTACGACGAGAGGCGTTACAGAACACCCCACCAAAAAAGGACCAAGCAGCGTGGCCAGGAGAACTGGACATAGGAGGAAATCCTAGAGGGGGAGGACCCTGGACACGGGCCGGGGAGTATCGCTGTCCAAGGGAGCAGATGGAGGCAGCGAGAGCGGAATGGCAACTATACGAAGAGTTAGCTCAACGACGGAAGCACGAGAGGCAGCCCCAAAAAATGTTTTTGGGGGGAGGCACACGGGTTGGCGAGCGGAACTAAGGGGTAAATACAATGAGGAGTTGGTCACGGTTCAAGTGCCACGTGTTCCCGGTTCTGCGCACCGTGCCTTCAGTGCGCATCCACACCCTGGGTCTCGACCCCTCCCTGTGCAACTGGGTCCTGGACTTCCTGACGGGCCGCCCCCAGGTGGTGAGGGTAAGTAAGTGTACTCCCTGTTCACCCATGACTGCGTGGCCATGCACGGCTCCAACTCAATCATCAAGTTTGCAGACGACACTACAGTGGATTACCAACAATGACGAGACGGCCTACAGGGAGGAGGTGAGGGCCCTCTGAGTGTGGTGTCAGGAAAATAACCACACACTCAATGTCAACAAAACAAAGGAGATGATCGTGGACTTCGGGAAACAGCAGAGGGAGCAGCCCCCTATCCACATCGACGGGACAGTAGTGGAGAAGGTGGAAGGTTTTAAATTTCTCGGCATACACATCACGGACAAACTGAAATGGTCCGCCCACACAGACAGCGTGGTGTAGTAGGCGCAGCAGCACTTCTTCAACCTCAGGAGGCTGAAGAAATTTGGCTTGTCACCAAAAACACTCACAAACTTTTACAGATGTACAATTGAAAGCATCCTGTTGGGCTGTATCACCGCCTGCTCCGCCCACAACCGTAAGGCTCTCCAGCGGGTAGTGAGGTCTGCACAACGCAACACCAGGGGCAAACTACCTGCCCTCCAGGACACCTACACCACTCTATGTTACAGGAAGGCCAAAAAGATCATCAAGGACAACAACCACCCGAGCCACTGCCTGTTCACCCCACTATCATCCAGAAGGCGAGGTCAGTACAGGTGCATCAAAGCTGGGACCAAGAGACTGAAAAACATCTTCTATCTCAAGGCCATCAGACTGTTAAACAGCCATCACTAACATTGAGTGGCTGCTGCCAACATACTGACTCACCTCTAGCTACTTTAATAATGGAAAAATTGATGTAATAAATGTATCACTAGCCACTTAAACAATGCCACTTTATATAATGTTTACATACCCTACATTACTATTCTCATATGTATATACTGTACTCTATACCATCTTTTGCATCTTGCCTATGCCGTTCGGCCATCACTCATTCATATATTTTTCTGTACATATTCTTATTCATTCATTTACACTTGTGTGTATAATATAGTTGTTGTGAAATTGTTAGGTTAGATTACTTGTTAGATATTTCTGCATGGTTGGAACTAGAAGCTCAAGCATTTTGCTACACTCACATTAACATCTGCTGTGTATGTATGTATGTATGTATGTATGTATGTATGTATGTATGTATGTATGTATGTATGTATGTATGTATGTATGTATGTATGTATGTATGTATGTATGTATGTATGTATGTATGTATGTGTATGTATGTGTATGTGACAAATAAAATTTGATTTGATTTGACCTAGTAGTCTATCTTGTTCATCTTTCTTACACTAATGTATCTTCCTTGCTCTGTTTCACCCAAGTATATCATGTTTAAGGTAAGACCCAAATGCAGATTGTCGAAGTAATAATGTTTATTACAACAGGGGCAGGCAAACGACAGGTCAAGGCAGGCAGGGGTCTATAATCCAGAGAGGGTGTAAGACACAGGAACAGCAGGGGGGCTCAGGGTCAGGTCAGGCAGAGGTCGGTAATCCAGAGTAGTGGGGCAAAGGTACAAGACGACAGGCAGGCTCAGGGACAGGGCAGGCAGAGAGGTCAACGCCGGGAAAACTAGGAAACAGGAACAAAATGAGAGACAGGAGCAGAGGGAAAACCGCCGGTAGGCCTGACGAAACAAAACGAACTGGCCACAGACAAACGGAGAACACAGATATAAATACACGGGATAATGGGGAAGATGGGTGACACCTGGAGGAGGGTGGAGACAAGCACAAAGAGACTGATCAGGGAGTGAAAAAAATCAGGCCTCTCTCTCTCTCTCTCTCTCTCTCTCTCTCTCTCTCTCTCTCTCTCTCTCTCTCTCTCTCTCTCTCTCTCTGCTTCGCTGCCTTCTACTCGCTCAGTCTCCACTCTTGAGACTCTCTTTCTGGAACGGCTGAAATGCAGTAGACCCCTTGTTGAGTCAGGATGCCTGAGAATTATGGGCAGCTCAGCTACTTCATTTCTATTCCCAGCATGCCCCAGGGGCTCTGAGGGAAACATCCAGTGGGAAGAACAATACAAAGCAGGGTGCATTACGGCAAAGTGACCTCATCCCACAGTAAAGCATATTGTGATATATGGAGCATGGTAAGATTAGGGGTAGGCCACTGTGGGGGGTTAGGGTGACGTGAGCGGTTTCTTTCTTAACTGGTGTCTCTTTGCTGCTATCTGTCTGTGGCTTAGTTCCCCTAGAACATCAACACGTCTGATGTATTTATGATCATGAGAAGTATGAGGCCCTGAACAGTGTTGCTGTAAAAAATGTTTGAGCATTAATGTCTACCTGTGTATTCCCACTGGAACTGTTGTTTAAATACATGTGGGATGAGAGGTGTTTAGGGGGTTAGCGTGGCGGGGAGGTGGGTGTCTTGTATCTGCTCATGTGAACACACTCATCTTATGTCAAGCTCTCTGCTGGAGTTGTTTATACATTTGACCCAGTTCTATTTTTTTGTGTGGGCAATTTTACACGATGCGTTTGCAATTTCACATGCACAGACAGATAAAGTCGCAGACAAAGAGGAATATGCAAATGTGCAATTTACCAAATAGAAATATGAAAGTAAACACATTATGGATGTATATAGATCCTCTGTGTGTGTGTGTGTGTGTGTGTGTGTGTGTGTGTGTGTGTGTGTGTGTGTGTGTGTGTGTGTGTGTGTGTGTGTGTGTGTGTGTGTGTGTGTGTGTGTGTGTGTGTGTGTGTGTGTGTGTGTTTTATGTGTGTGTGTGTTCCTACACATACATTTGTGTCCACCTGTTTTCAAGTGTGTGTATATGTGTGTGTACATGTACATGCACGCTTGTGTCTGCGTGTGCATATAAATGGGAGTAGGTGTACATTCCAATGGGAGCCCAGACTTGTTTGCTGCATTCCAGACTCCTGCTTCAGGAAACAATCTCCTTTGAGAATCCCGTGGGGATTTCCACCGAAAAGAGTCATAAAAAATACATAATCTGTTGGGACAGGACACAACGTAGCGAGTGAATGGAAAAAGTGTAGTATAAATACTGTAGTATGGGGAAAAAACTGTAGTAACTATATACTATAGTAATTACTGTAGTGTTTTTGCAGACTGTAGTATATTGTAGAATTTACTGTAGTGTTTATTATCTTTGACATAGCAGTGAGAACTTTGTCCTTGAGGAGACCTACTGGACAGAATATTCAAAGAGCATTTAGGATATGTAGGGCTGTGGTCTGAATGGACACATCAGAGCTTCTGCTCTTTTAATATCCTGTAGGGAGCACAATATATTGTCTATACTTGGCATGTAGGTTTCTCACTTATGGGTGGCACAAATTGGAATATAGAGAGGGGATTGGGCAGGGTATATCCACATTAAATACTGTAGTATTTTTTGCGGACTAGTGATTTTGCAAACATTACTGTAGTATTTACTGTAGTGTTTTTGTGCTATGTAGTATACTGTATCATTTACTATAGTGTTATACAGTATACTACAACATTCTATAGTAAGTACTACACATGATTGAGGTATACTACAGCGTATACTATAGTATTCTTCAGTATACTACAGTTTGCTACAGAATTCTACAGTAAGTACAATAGTATTCTATAGTAAACTGTACTATTTGTTCATGTGGGCTGTTTACATACAGTATTGACAAATGTCTTGGTCTGCTCACTATAGTTATTGGAACTGCCTGGCTGTAAGTGACTGTACTACGAATACACAGGGGAGAAAATAGCCATAAGCTCAAAGTTTCTTCACAAAGACCCTTTGCACTGGACCTCCGAAACAGACCTTGAGACTTAGGACATTCTCATTTGGCTAAGCCCAAGGAAAGTCACCATCTAAGTTAGCTAGCTAGTTAACTAATAAGCTAGACTGTTGGTTTATAAAAGCCAATGTGTGCATTTACACACAAAAACACTAAGAAGCTAACAATGGGCATAATAGCACTGTAACAAAAGTAAATGTTTGCGCAACTGTGAATCTTAATGATGACGAGTTTTGCCAGTATGTTAGTCATTCATTTATTTACCGCTTCCCATTTTGATCATGTTTACATTGGCTTAGGGCTGGATTCAATCTGTATCACACAAGTATCGTGGAAGATATGCTGGAACATTGCCTTTAAATTTAAATTGAGCTATAACATAGATCTTCTGCGATACTTCCACAATACAGATTGAATCCAGCCCTAGTATAGCAATAAACTACTTCTAGGCTTGCCTAACACACCTATCCACTTAGAAAACAGATGAATGGACAGACAGAGAGACAGACAAACAGACAGACTCACATGCATGCAGGCATGGTGGTTTAGAAATGGAAAGTAAGAATGCATGACTCTCCAACAACATCCTGTGCCAGAAATGAGACAGGTTCTCACGTCTGTGTGTCTGTCTCCCCGTCATTCCACTACCAACTAGCCTACAGCAGTTAAATCCAGGTTAAAGCAGTTAAATCTAAAATGTAATCAGCCAATAATAATGACAGTAACTCTAGAGCCACGCCTCATCTGAAAGTGACTAAATAGCTAAATAGCTCTGTAAATGATGTCATGATGATCACGCCACCGATAAAAACATAGAAATCAAAACCAGTTTACAGTAATGACTCTGGAATCATGTCCATGTCAATGACCTCAGTGATCAACCCATTCAAGGTGTCATTGACACCACACACCAACGTTTACTGGAAACACCATAACCCTCAAAAAACACCCCTAATTGCGGTCTGCAGTTACACCATATTGCTTATAGCAAGCACCTGAACTATTTCACCACATGGGTTTATAGCTATTCCGGGTTATATACTGTACATCAACTTCTGCCCTGTAATTTCAAAAGGTTAAGTGATACTACAGTATCATGCAGGGCCCACCCGATAGGTTTGTAATTTTTTTTATCACCAACCAATTAAATAGTATGAGTAAATAGGTAGTTATAATCCCAGAGTCACAGAAAGGCGTTATCTGTTCTTGGTTTCTGGTTGCTTTTCTCTGAAGATAACATACTGTCCTCTTTACACAGATATACTGAACTCCATCGCTAGGCATTCCTCTATCCTCCCTCCTTCGGATACGTTTTAAATTAGCAGTATTATTTTTTTGCAGAAAACATTCAGTGACCTTGTGGTTAAACAGTCTGCCCTGAAATTGGAAGGTTAGGGGTTCGATCCCAGGTCGAGATGTTATCTCTGCAATGTCATTGCAAACCGCCACACAAGTCATATAAAGGTCAAAACATTGACACATTGGACTGGTCTCCTGACTCATGGTATCCTTGTGGGCGTGTCTGGCCTGGCGCTTATTCACAGGACTTGGGCATGGCCAGTGCCTGCCAGTGCCCATCTCTGCCCACCCTTCAAACGGTAGCATTGTTTCAACCAAATCAGTCCTTTGGCTCTCTCACTCTCTCTCTCTCTCTCTCTCTCTCTCTCTTTCTCTCTCTCCCCCCCCCTTTAGGAAAAACAATATAATGTTCCCATGTGTCACACTTGTGTATTGGATCAAACAGCCGGCTATGCAAACAAGTGGTGTGTGGAGATACACAAACAGAGCCTCCGTAATGAAGGACAGCCATTGAGTAATAGGGTAAAAGTCAGTGAGAATGGTTAAGCACAGCTGTCGTGGTTTATGTAAGCAGGAGCAGGTGATGATGACAGAGCAGAGGGGGAGTTACAAGGCTAGATGTGGACTGATAACACAGCATAAATATTGGCAATGACTCCATGAATCAGGCCCATAGACATAAGATAGACATCTGTCCCATTATGATGTTTGTGAGAGCATGAGCAGCGCCATTAAGGCCATCTCCATTTTGAAATAGTCAATTTTCTTCTTCTACTACATTTATGAGTTGGCAAACAAACTGAAAGGGTGCACCACTGCCACCTAGATTGTGTTGTTTGAACAGGTATAATGCCAAGGTTGGCGATGTACTGCCACCTGCAGTTATGGAATGTTTCCTCGCAAGTTTAATTAATTGGCTGATACCTCCTGGTGACCTGGATGGAATTATGTGATCCTTCCTTAATCCATAGGAAGTCCCATCTAGTTGACTACTTCAAAATGGTGAAAGTCCTCAATGGCGCTGCCCATGCTAAAACAGGCTTTTGGTCACTAGAGTCCTCTATCTATCTATGATCAGTTCCCACTCCACAATGAGCAAACAAATTATGTGCCCATTATCATGCTTCATATTCATGACTCCCATGCTACTCGAAACCCCCAAAAAGTTATTTCATACTACACTCTTAAAAAAAAGTGTTACAAAAGGTTTTTTTGGGCTGTCCCCTTAGGACAGGGGTCCGCAACTAGCGGGCCGCTTTCGAATTTGGCCCCCTACGTTTTCTGATCCCCAAAATGTATATATTTTTGGGAGATAAAAGATTGTCAAAATCAGCTCCAAGTGATTTGAATTTTGTAAATCTGTTCCCAAGTATTCCCAGGCGTAAAAGAGAGACATATGTGATCGTACACAAATAATAATAATTAATAATAATTGATTGGATTTATGTAGCGCTTTTCTACTAAACAAGGTACTCTAAGTGCTTTACATCGTATGGGGAAACTCACCTCATGCACCGTCAATGTGTAGCACCCACCTCAGTGATGCTCACCACACATCAGCTATCAGGTGGAGAGGTGAGGAATGATATACAGTACCAGTCAAAAGTTTGGACACACCTACTCATTCAAGGGTTTTTATTTTTTACAATTTTCTACATTGTACTAACCAACAAAGTGTCAAACAAATCAAAATATATTTTAGATTCTTCAAAGTAGCCACCCTTCGCCTTGATGACAGCTTTGCACACTCTTGGTATTCTCTCAATCAGCTTCATGAGGTAGTCACCTGGAATGCATTACAATTAACAGGTTTGTTAAGAGTTCATTTGTGGAATTTCTTCCCTACTTAATGCGTTTGAGCCATATTATGGCAAGAAAAGCTCAAATAAGCAAAGAGAAATGACAGTCCATCAATATTTCATCATTATCAAAGTAATGATGGACTGTTCTTGTCATAACGAGCTGTTCTTGCCATAAAATGGACATGGTTACTTGGTCTTTTACCAAATAGGGCTATCTTTTGCATACCTTGTCACAACACAACTGATTGGCTCAAATGCATTAAGAAGGAAATAAATTCCACAAATTAACTTTTAACAAGGCACACCTGTTAGTTGAAACACATTCCAGGTGACTACCTCATGAAGCTGGTTGAGAGAATGCCAAGTGTGTGCAAAGCTGTCATCAAGGCAAAGGGTGGCAATTTTGAAGATTGAGTTGGTGTTCTAAAAGTTTTGATCGGTAGTGTATGTAGGATCTTAATTTGACTCGGTTCGTC
The DNA here is from genome assembly GCF_018296145.1 of Oncorhynchus tshawytscha. NCBI lineage: Eukaryota > Metazoa > Chordata > Actinopteri > Salmoniformes > Salmonidae > Oncorhynchus > Oncorhynchus tshawytscha. Next base: position 1,270,085 of record NC_056451.1, read on the forward strand.
GCAGAAAAATAATCCTGCAGCAAAAGGATTTGATGTTTAGTCCATAATGTTGCTTGATCAGTGGTCAGGCTATTAGCTGGCTACATGAAAAGTGTAATATTGTTAATATAACCATGTGTTAATGCAGGTTTTCAGTGAACTTATGGAATCACGACACTCACCTGCATTTCCTGTGGCTCAGGAAGATTCTCAGCAACAACAGAGTGATCAATTTAAGATCCCACATCTCTATTACTATGAAGCTGCTGCTGCATCTTTTACAGGGCAATGAAAGCATTGCACGTGAGTGCTGTGACGGTGAGCCAGTGTATCAAGGAGCGATCAGCTACCCCTGTCTGCTCAGCTGTTGCCCTGTAGCCTAGACAGCTCTGCCAATCTGTCCCCCCATGGATGCCGTGGATCAGCCTGATAACAAACAGCCAGACGGTTAGTCACAGTCACCCAGTCACAGAGAGAGAGAGAGAGAGAGAGAGAGGAGGAAAGACCAGTGGTGGGAAAAGTACTAAATGATCATTCTTGAGTAAAAGTAAAGATACTGTACCTTAATAGAAAATGACTCAAGTAAAAGTAAAAGTAACCCAGTAAAATACTACTTGAGTAAAAGTCTAAAAGTATGTGGTTTTAAATATATTAAAGCATCAAAAGTAAATGTAGTTGCTAAAATATACTTAAGTATCAAAAGTAAAAAGTTTAAATAATTTTTTATTCCTTAGATCAAACCAACCAGATGGCACAATTGTCTTGTTTTTTACATTTATGGATATAGCCAAAGGCACACTCCAATGCTCAGACATAATTTACAAATAAAGCATTTGTCTTTAGTGAGTCCGCCAGATCAGAGGCAGTGGGGATGACCAGGGATGTTCTCTTGAAAAGTGTATGAATTGGACCATTTCCCTGTTCTGCTAAGCATTCAAAATGTAACGAGTGCTTCTGGGTGTCAGAGAAAATGTATGGAGTAAAAAGTACATTATTTTCTTTAGGAATGTAGTGAAGTAAAAGTAAAAGTAAAGTACAGATACTCAAAAAAATTATTTAAGTAGTACTTTACACAACTGGGAAAGACATATGAGAAACAGTGAGGAGGAGAAAAATATAATCAGTACCTACTACTGAAAGGGTGTGGGGAACGTGGATAGAGAGAGAGATAGATAGAGAGATAGAGAGAGGGAAATGGAATACCTAGTTAATTGCACATCTGAATGCATTCAACCAAAATATGTCTTCTAGATTAAACCCAATCCATGTGAACAGAGACGTGGGAAGTAGTTTGGGGGTGCTGTGATTTTTTTTGGCAAGAGGGAGGGGGGAAAGAAAAATATAAATATAATTTGCCTGCGCTTAAGACTTCTATATCGGTCCGCTAATACAGGACTAGTAGAGGTCAATTGCACTACTTTTGTGAACTAAATATGTTTACCAGCATTTGTAACTTGAATCTGATAATTATCTGTACAAAACAATTAGTCTGATTATACTTGGGAATATAAAACACTTGCTTGATGTATGTTTTCCAGTTTCTTTAAATACTTTGCAAATGCAACTTATTTCTATGTGAAAACTGAAATGATTGATGAATGATCTATTCATTGATCTATAAATGATCTATTCATTGATTTTCCATTTTAGTAGACGCACTTATCCAAAGCAACGTACAGTAGTATACATTTTTTTCTCATACGGGTCCCCAGTGGGAATCAAACCCACAACCCTAGCATTGCATGTGCCATGCTCTACCAAATGAACCACATCATCACAAACCACTACATGTCTCAATATACTCAAATACTGTATTGTACATTGTTTTTCTTCATGGTGATGTAAAGTCAACAGGTACAAACCTAGATGACCAGTAATGTACATTTATATTAAGTGGTTTGTAAGGATGGGATATTAATAATACAACAATGATATTTGATCAAGAAACATATTTGATGTGGATGTTTTGTGTTTGCCCATAACATTGCACCAATTTATTTAAATATTTGAGGACAAGGTTTTGTTCTTTCTGGACTCCATTAGAATGACAATCACAGAAAAAGGGACAGGGCAACAACTCTTACAATTCCAATTATTGAATCTTTCAAGATACTGTTCTTAATTATACTTTACTAATTATACTGTTCTTAATAATAAACTACCTTTTATACCAAAACTGGGATGCTGAAAAAAAGGTTGCTGGCATTACAGACATCTATAAGGCCCAGTGCACTACTTTTGTGAAAAAAAGTTTGCTTGATTGATTTGATTATTAATATATTTTTAATCAAATTTTTCAGCACCCCTACTTCCCACAGCTAGAGTAACTTGTGTGAAAGTATTCACCCCCTTGGCATTTTTTCTATTGTGATGCCTTACAACCTGGAATTAAAATATATTTTTTGGGGGGGGGTTGTATCATTTGATTTACACAGCAGGCTACCACTTTGAAGATGTTAAATATTTTTTATTGGGAACAAACAAGATATAAGACAAAAAACTGAAAACTTGAGCGTGCATAACTATTCACTCCCCCCCAAGTCAATACTTTGTAGAGCCACCTTCTGCAGCAATTACAGCTGCAAGTCTCTTGGTGTGTCTCTATAAGCTTGGCACATCTAGCTACTGGGATTTTTGCCCATTCTCCAAGGATAAACTGTTCCAGCTCCTTCAAGTTGGATGGGTTCTGCAAGTATACAGCAATCTTTAAGTCATACCACAGATTCAAAAATTGGATTGAGGTCTGGGCTTTGACTAGGCCATTCCAAGACATTTATATGTTTCCCCTTAAACCACTTGAGTGTTGCATTAGCAGTATGCTTAAGGTCATTATCCTGCTGGAAGGTGAACCTCTGTCCCCGTCTCAAATCTCTGGAAGTCTGAAACAGGTTTCCCTCAGGGATTTCTCTGTATTTAGTCCCATCCATCATTCCTTCAATTCTAACCAGTTTCCCAGTCCCTGCCGATGAACAACATCCCCACAGCATGCTGCCACCAACATGCTTCACTGTGGGGTGATGAGAGGTGTTGGGTTTGTGCCAGACATAGCGTTTTCCTTGATGGCCCAAAAGCTCAATTTTAGTCTCATCTGACCAGAGTGCCTTCTTCCATATGTTTGGGGAGTCTCCCACATGCCTTTTGGCAAACACTTAACATGCTTGTTTATTTTTTTCTTTAAGCAATGGCTTTTTTCTGGACACTCTTCTGTAAAGCCCAGCTCTGTAGAGTGTACAGCTTAAAATTGTCCTATGGACAGATATTCCAATCTCCGCTGTGGAGCTTTGCAGCTCCTTCAGGGTTGTCTTTGGTCTCTTTGTTGCCTCTCTGATTAATGCCCTCCTTGCCTGGTCCGTGAGTTTTGGTGGGCAGCCCTCTCTCGGCAGGTTTGTTGTGGTGCCATATTCTTTCAATTTTTTAATAACGGATTTTTATGGTGCACTGTGGGATGTTCAAAGTTTCAGATATTTTTTTGTGACCCAACCCTGATCTGTACTTCTCCATGACGTTGTCCCTGACCTGTTTGGAGAGCTCCTTGGTCTTCATAGTGCTGCTTCCTTGGCGGTGCCGCTTCCTTGGTGGTGTTGCAGACTCTGTGGCCTTTCAGAACAGGTGCATATATACTGAGATCATGTGACAGATCATGTGACACTTAGATCTCACAAAGGTGGACTTTATTTAACTATTTATGTGACTTCTGAAGGTAATTGGATGCACCAGATCAGGCAGGCAGGAATGGAGTCCAGAAAAACATGCAAAGGTAGAAACTGTGAGGACTAGTAAAAGAGAATAGAACAGCAGGCGCATGGGAAAAACACACTGGTTGACTTGAACATACAAGACGAACTGGCACAGAGAGACAGGAAACACAGGGATAAATACACTGGGGAAAATAAGCGACACCTTGGGGGGTGGAGACAATCACAAGAACAGGAAAAACAGATCAGGGCGTGACAATTAGAAACATGTTTGGACATTTTCACAGTTGTCTATTTCCTTACAATCGGTCAAACTGATATAATTTCAATATTTGCACAGAAAATCTTAGCCGTTTCTGGGGGGGGGGTTATTGCATTTTCTCCCTGGTCCCTGAACGTCTTTTCTCCACAAAATTAACTTTGCAGATGTCAACTGGCTTACATGGAAGCATTGATTCTATCGAATTAGGACATTCTTCTGGTGAGCAAAGCTTTACTTAGTCTTCCAGAGCAGTGGTTCTCAATCCTGGTCCTGGGGACCCAAAGGGGTGCTCATTTTTATTTTTACTGTAGCACTACACACCTGATGCAAATCATCAAAGCCTCATTATGAGTTGATCATATGAATCAGCTGTGTAGTGCTAGGGCAAAAACAAAAATGTGCAGCCCTTTGGGTCCCCAGCACCAGGATTGAGAACTAGTGTTTTAGAGCAACATATAATGACTGAAGAGAAGCTTCATGTATCTAATTATAGACAAGTTGACTGACAAATAGCCCTACTAAAATGACAGAAATTATAAGCAGAAACCAATCTAAATCAGGAAAAAAAATTCCTGCATCCCCTGTCAAAAAGTAATTCCGCCGTCGCTGACTGTAGCCTATAGCACATTTTATATTAGCTGGTTAAAGCCAATTTATGCTTGATCTGGTCATTCAAAGGCTCTGTACTGAGTGTGTGACTTAATTGCTTAGCCTCCAGAGGCTTGCGGAGGCACAATCGAGCTCCTTACAGCTAAGCTGTGCACCTCCCAAAATTTGTAAAATACTCTGTGTTGTCACTCTTCAGTAGCGGTACAGTATTTACTGCAATGCGGCTTCCACAGAAGACAGAGCATTCATACTTCTTGCGCTTTGGGGAACTGTAATAGGCATCCAATAAATTGGTCTGCACCACTGGTTATGATTTAGGGCTAATGTCTATAGCCATCCAGCTAATTACACTGACCAAAAATATAAATGCAACATACGACAATTTCACAGATTATACTGAGTTACAGTTCATTTAAGGAAATCAGTCAATTGAAATAAATTAATTAGGCCCTAATCTATGAATTTCACATGATTGGGAATACAGATATGCATCTGTTCACAGATACCTTAAAAAATGTAGGTGGAGTAGATCAGAAAACCAGTCAGTTTCTGGTGTGACCACCATTTGCCTCATGTAGCACGACACATCTCCTTCACATAAAGTTGATCAGGCAGTTGATTGTGACCTGTGGAATGTTGTCCCACTCCTCTTTAATGGCTGTGCGAAGTTGCTGGACATTGGCGGGAACTGGAACACGCTGCCATACGTGTCAATCCAGAGCATCCCAAAAATGCTAAATGGGTGATGTCTGGTGAGTATGCAGGCCATGAAATAACTGGGACATTTTCAGCTTCCAATAACTGTGCTGAACCATGAGGAGACAGCGGCAGATGAATGGCACGACAACGGGCCTCAGGATCTCGTCACGGTATCTCTGTGCATTCAAATTGCAATAGAGAGAATGCAATTGTGTTCGTTGTTCATAGCTCATGCCTGCCCATACCATAAACCCCATTGCCAAATACAAATCAAAACTGGATGGTGTTCAGAGATCGATGGGATGGGCTGAGTGGAGCTGAAGGGTGGGATTAAAAATAACAAGATAACTAATGTAAAATATACTGTTTTGTAAAATATATATAAAATATATAAAATATATATATATATATATATATAGGTTCAGAACCTTTGTGAAACAGCACATTTGAAAAATATATGGTAATATAGTAATTAACCCTTAATTAGGGTAGGTGTTGCAGGGGAACTCATTTGACAGGCACTAATTTGCATTATAAACTGGGTGGTTCGAGACCCTGAATGCTGATTGGCTGAAAGCTGTGCTATATCAGACCGTTTACCACAGGTATGACGAAATATGTATTTTTACTGCTCTAATGACATTGGCAAACAGTTTATAATAGCAGTAAGGCACTTCGGAGGTTTGTGTTACATTGCGAATATTCCACAGCTAAGGGTTGTATCTGTCACGCCCTGATCTGTTTCACCTGTCCTTGTGCTTGTCTTCACCCACCTCCAGGTGTCAACCATCTTCACAATTATCCCCTGTGTATTTATACCTGTGTTCTCTGTCTGTTTGTTGCCAGTTAGTCTTGTTTGTTCAAGCTTACCAGCGTTTGACCTGTCAGCACCTTTCCCAGCCCCAGCGTCGTTTCCCAGCCCCTCTTTGCTCTTTTTTTTTTACCTTTGCCTGTCCTTACCCCGTTACCCGCCCACCTGCCCTCTCTCCCTGAGCCTGCCTGCCATGCTCCACCTCTTGATTACTGAACCCTGCTTGTCCCTGACCCTGAGTCCGCCTGCCATCCTGTACCTTTGCCTTGCCCTGAATTTTCGACCCATGCCTGCCTTGACCTGTCTTTGCCTGCCCCTGTTGCTACAATAAACAAATGTTAATTTGACAGTCTGCGTCTGGGCCTTACCTTGATTCCTGATAGCATCCAGGCCCTCCGCATTGCGTTCTGCATAAGAACAGCCCTTAATCGTGGTATAATATCGTGGTATATTGGCAGCCCCTCGGGCCTTATTGCTTAAACATAGCCTAAGTCGTTAGGTTAATCCATTGCCCGCCTATAAGGCTTAAGCAGACAGACAGTGACAGTAGAGGAGATGCTGAGACAGATAGACAGCACAACAGGGAAGCAAACAAAATGGCTAGAGCAGGGGCATAGATATATAGTGGTCAGTTGTATCTCCAGTGGTGTTTTTACATATTGTATTTGTTTTAAACATGAGATGGTTAAAAAGAGGAGGAGGACCCTGTCTCAGCAGTCACTGGTACATACATGGTTGAGAAACACTGTATTGTACTGCCAATATTATGTGTCAGCAATACTGCCTGTGTCTAAGTAGGGTGTGAAGGGTTAGGGTGTATGTGTGGGGATGGGGTGTTGGGGTAGAGTTGGCTGTGCACGCAATGATGTGGGCTGGTGTGGGTAAAATGCCAGGGCCAAATTATTGTCTCAGTCCACCCGTGTTGCAGTGCTAATTTGTGGATTAAAGATTCAAATATGATTTAATGTCCCTGTAAGCAGGGTACAAATAGGTTAACCATGAGTAATGTAGAAATATAATTCTCCAAAATACTACATTAATACATTTTATAATCTTCTTAAAGAAGAGTTTAATGTATGGGAGTGGAGTAATGTAATCCCCTTATCATTATATTGCAATGTCAGTCAAGAAAACAAACGTGATACCTTCTAGGATTCCTTATTTCATCTCAGAAACATCAGGGAATAAATATTGAGGGACAGGTGTGAAAAGAGAAAACAAGTGGACAGGTTAATCAGCTACATGACCTATTTGCTCATTGATTCTGTTGAATTTATTCCTAAATCAAGTGCATTTCCAGGTAGGAAAAAATAAACTGTATAAACCGTTTCTCTATCTATTGTCTAAGCAGGTACAATATTTGACTTCATGCTACACCAAGCACTGCCTGTCTGAAATCCTGTATTGCTGTAGTTTGTGTTTGCATAACGGCATAATGATATTTAACTGACTTGCTTTGTGGCCGAGGTCATGGTCCAGGGAACAGATCAAACATTCAGGAAACCACTCAAAAAGGGTATGTTTGTGTGTTTCTCTGGAAATTAACAACACAGATATGTGGGCTATTTTCCAGATAGACTGACAGAAATGTGACCTGTTGGTAGGTAGGCACACACACACTGACGTACATTGAGTTGAGAGACAGGCTGCCAAGTTTTTAGTCACCTTTAATAGTCAGCGAAGATGGAAGATATACTGTGGTGAATGTGTGTCTGTGATTGTGTATCTGGGAAGGAGGGGTAGGTGGGGGGTTTAGAATTCATGTGGCTTGTGTTTGGGTGCTCCGTAGTCTCAGGGCTGGCACGTACACTACACATAGAAAATTATATGGACACCTTTTCAAATGAGTTGTTTCGGCTATTTCAGCTACATCCGTTGCTGACAGGTTTATAACATCGAGCACACAGCCATGCAATCTCCATAGACAAACATTGGCAGTAGAATAGCCTTACCGAAGAACTCAGTGACTTTCAACGTGGCACCGTCATAGGATGCCACCTTTCCAACAAGTCAGTTTGTCAAATTTCTGCCCTGCTAGAGCTGCACCCGGTCTACTGTAAGTGCTGTTATTGTGAAGTGGAGCGTCAACACAAGCTCACAGAACATGACGGCCGAGTGCTGAAGCATGTAGTGCGTAACAATCGTCTGTCCTCGGTTGCAACACTCACTACCGAGTTTCAGCACAAGAACTGTTCGTTGGGAGCTTCATGAAATGGGTTTCCATGGCTGAGAAGTTGCACACACACCTAAGATCACCATGCACATTGCCAAGCCTTGGCTGGAATGGTGTAAAGCTGGAGTGATGAATCAGGAGATTCAGAAGAACGCTACCTGCCTAATGCATAGTGCCAACTGTAACGTTTGGTGGAGGAGGAATAATGTTCTGGGGCTGTTTTCACACCAGACAATTAGGCGGGCAATGGATTATCGTGATTGTAGTTAATTACAAAGTTTCCTGCGTTGAACTATGTAGAATATTGACCTATTGGAACTACAAATCCCTAATACATCGCACAGTTTGGTCTTGATCTGATTTGTCTCTTGAGAAACTGCACAATGTGCACATTGAGCTCACAAAAAAAATCCAATTCAAATAATTTAACTGAATTTAGTTGTCAATGAAGCCCCATTTCCACTGGCACTTAAAATAAGGGCCAGTTTCACAACTGGTGCCAGCTCGATTAGAATGGTGACGCCGTTATTATGCAAATACCAGCTGATCACGTTTAGCTAGCTTGTCTGGGCTTGTTGCTGTTAGCTAGCACATTGACAAGCATTACTGCTGTAGTCAGATTTACATGATACCATTGTCGTGTCTTTACTATCATTAACTGAAGACTTAGTTTTTATCAAAGATGCTCTGTAATTATTATTACCCGATTAAACTGATTAATCATGTAACTCTAATTAGCTAGGAAGTCGGGGCACCAAGGAAAATATTCAGATTACAAAGTTATAATTTCCTAATATAACTTCTCAGATATTTTATATCTGATCAATTAGTCTTTGAATTATTTATTTATTTATTTTACCTCACGTCAGTCTAATTCCAAACATCGTAAATTGTTGGTTATCTGCACAAACCCAGTCTTCACTATGAGTCATCCATACATCAATTGTCTTAAATCATTTATTTATTAACTAACTAAACAATCACAGAAATGAACAAATAAACAAACAAAGTAAATATGGTTACAAGAAATGATCGGGGAATGTGCCCTAGTGGGCTAAACCAGCATGGCGGCTTGTTGTACAACAGGGAAGTGGGGGTCGACTGAGAAGTCACAACAGAGTTGATAATTTTAACAATTTAAATGCTAATCCTTTGCACATGAATGCTCACTCATTCGAGAACAATTGCAATCAATATATATATTTTCTCTCAGTGTGTTGTCTTGATCACTATTGAAAAGTTAGTTTCTGTTGGAGAGTTTCCGTCCTCTCTCTCTCTCTGTCGTGGGTAGTTCAGAGTGACATTCATTCATGTTGTTGTAGAATGGATGTTTCGGCAGTTGTCGTTCTTCGCGTTCAATGATACCGAATTCCTATCTGCAGACTAGTAATTCATATCAAAGACTTGTTCTTATTCTGTCGGTATCGATAGTCTAAGAGTTTAACAACGTGGTATGGTTAAAAGATTCAGCAATGGTCTGCAACCTTTGCCCTCTCGTAATGGAGAAAAACCTGGTCTAGTGAGAATTTCTCAAAGTTGGGGTTTTATTCAGGAGTTGCAGAAAAGGGCCTGTCCCAGGATGCCCGACCCTAACTGGGCTCATGGGCGGTCCTCTGATTTAGTTAAACTCAAAAGGGAATTGGAGTTTGCTTCATTAAAACAGTCCAAAATCATATTACACAATTTTACAAACAGTATCTTCCTCACGCATTCATCTTATACAACAATTAGATGTAAACCTCATATCTGAGGCTATTATATAAACAGCGTTATGGTAATGTGGCCGCACCATCTCCCATGAGCTTCACCAAAATGTAACAAACGGACCAGTTCATAGCTGGATTCTTCACCGATCTTTTATACCTTCTCCGGAACATAAATGTTGTTCGGACCTCAAGTTCTGTGAGGTGAAAGAAATTATTTTGTTCTCTATGAAACTTCACTCTGTCTCTGTACTGTGTGGCCATGAGGCAGGGTCTTCCCTAGGAATTTACGACCTCTCTGACCACAGCAGCCTAGTTGTAGGAGCAGAGGGGGGGGGGGATGGTGCTCGCTGTACCCAAAGAGGGCAACGTCATGACACCACCATAGCTGGATCCTTAATTTATTTTTGCACTACACAAACTTTTATGAGAACAGTCAGCCCTCGAATTGCTAAGTAGCTATCTAAACTTAGTTTGCAAATCAGAGATGAAACAAACCCTTATAGAATCATACACAGCATTGGAGTGAAGTATGCATGTTTCCACTTGTGAAAGTAATTCATATATATGTATCCCCACAAGTCTCGATATCACATGAAAGTAGAGAGAGTGAAAAGCTCTTATGAGTCAGATCAAACTTAATGAGATTTTTTGGTTCCCATACTCAACTTTCTGCATTTGCAGCTATTCACGCTGTCAAGGATCCAGCTGATGATATGCCAACAACTCAGGGTGGATAGGATTAACTCTTCATGCATTTAATAGGGAGATATCGCCCCTAGGGTCCGACTTGCATGAACAGCCCTGGACTCAATGTGTGCACAGTGTCTTGGCTGTGTGTTCAGTACAGTACGTCACAGTCTCTGGATCATTTTGAAACTGTTCCATGTTCCCGATTTTCTTCAGTGTGGAGTTTGACACTATAGAATATAACACAATAGAATGTGGTTTAATGCACAATAACAAAATACATTACTGAAAGAACTGAACAGATTATTTGTTCCCTATCCATCTGCCTTGTGCATAAACAACTGAAGGCAACACAAATGGAAAGAGAACCCACGCACACTTTCGACAAAAGAATTCTCATATCTTAACCCAGTGATCGGAAGTGCCACCCGCCTTTCAGGATCCAAGTCCAAGTCAATGCGTCTGGCTACAGAAGGAGAGAACGAAAACAGACTGTACAGCCTATTTGTTAATGGTTATGTGTTGTTTAGCCTGCTCTGCCTAGGTGTGTGAAATGAGCTATGTGGTTCTGTCATGTTTTCCGTGAATAGTTTCCCTTAAATATTCACAACATAGAAGCAGAAAATCACATGGATATTTATGTTCTTCGGAGCAAGGGCAGATAGGCACATTACACATTGGCCCATTGTGCATGGAAACGCATTGTCATTGAACACATTGGCATTTGTAGTCTGTGTCAATCATGGTAAAAAATATATATATTTTGCAGTGCCAACCTATGATTGCTCCATATAAGGTAACATTAAGGGCTCTATTCAATCTTTCTGCACTAGAAATGTAAAGGTAATTTCCAATTGAGCCAACATATGCATCGTTTACCATGAATGCAGTCTCTGCTAAAGCAAGAACATTGCCTTTAAATCACACTAACTTCCGCGATGCAAATTTAATATAGCCGCAACTTAATGTTAAAGGCTATGCATCTTACATATCATGATGATATGCTAAATATCCACTGAAGAAGTTAACAAGTTCAGGGTAAGACAGCTCAAATTAACCAGAGAGGCAGTCCCTTCCTCTCAAAGTCATTTTCAAACATAAACAAGTTCTTGGTATTGGATGGCTTCTTTTGGTGCCACCGTGTATCATTGCTGATGGCTTTTGAGCTAATGTCCTGAGTTGTCATGGGAACTGGTAAACAAGTCAACACAATTCGGAATTACTTTTAATAAACCATGGAAACAATCTCAAGGTATTCAGTAATGTGACATTTGATTGAAAAGAAGCTTTAATACAGTTGAAGTTGAAAGTTTACATACTCCTTGGCCAAAAACATTTAAACTCAGTTTTTCACAATTCCTGACATTTAATCCTAGTAAAAATTCCCTGCCGAGGGAAAAAAAAAACACACCCTGTGAAGAACTCTTGTTATATTTTTTATATATATTGAATGTCAGAAAAAAAGTAGAGAGAATTATATATTTAATTTGATTGTGTGTGAATAATTTGATTTGATTTGATTTGATTTTTTGATAATTCAGCTTTTATTTTTTTCATCACATTCCCAGTGGGTCAGACGTTTACATACACTCAATTAATATTTGGTAGCATTGCCTTTAAATTGTTTAACTTGGGTCAAACGTTTCGGGAAGCCTTCCACAAGCTTCCACACAATATGTTGGGTGAATTTTGGACCATTCCTCCTGACAGAGCTGGTGTAACTAGGTCAGGTTTGTAGGTCTCCTTGCTTGCACACACTTTTCCAGTTCTGACCACACATTTTTTTTATGGGATTGAGGTCAGGGCTTTGTGATGGCCACTCCAATACCTTGACTTTGTTGTCCTTAAGCCATTTTGCCACAACTTTGGAAGTATGTTTGGGGTCATTGTCCATTTGGAAGATTCATTTGTGACCTAGTTTTAACTTCCTGACTGATGTCTTGAGATGTTGCTTCCGTATATCCACATCATTTTCCAGCCTCATGATGCCATCTATTTTGTGAAGTGCACCAGTCCCTCCTGCAGCAAAGCACCCCCACAACATGATGCTGCCACCCCCGTGCTTCACGGTTGGGATAGTGTTCTTCAGCTTGAAAGCCCCCCCCCCTTTTTCCTCCAAACATAACAATGGTCATTATGGCCAAACAGTTCTATTTTTTTTTCATCAGCCCAGAGGACATTTCTCCAAAAAGTACGATCTTTGTCCCCATGTGCAGTTGGAAAACATAGTCTGGCTTTTTCATGGCGGTTTTGGAGCAGTAGCTTCTTCCTTGCTGAGCGGCTTTTCAGGTTATGTCAATATAGGACTCGTTTTTACTGTGGATATAGATACTTTTGTACCTGTTTCCTCCAGCATCTTCACAAGGTCCTTTGCTGTTGTTCTGGGATTGATTTGCACTTTTCGCACCAAAGTACGTTCATCTCTAGGGGTATGACGGCTGTGTGTTCCCATGATGTTTATACTTGCGTACTATTGTTTGTACAGATGAACGTGGTACCTTCAGGTGTTTGGAAATTGCTCCCAAGGATGAACCAGAGTTGTGGACGTCTAAAAAAAAATTTCTGAGGTCTTGGCTGATTTCTTTTGATTTTCCAAAAATGTCAAGCAAAGAGGCACTGAGTGTGAAGGTAGGCCTTGAAATACATCCACAGGTACACCTCCAATTGACTCAAATGATGTCAATTAGCCTATCAGAAGCTTCTAAAGCCATGACATCATTTTCTGGACTTTTCCAAGCTGTTTAAAGGCACAGCCAACTTAGTGTATGTAAACTTCTGACCCACTGGAAATGTGAGTGGAATATAAGTGAAATAATCTGTCTGGGAACAATTGTTGGAAAAATTTCACAAAGTAGATGTCCTAACTGACTTGCCAAAACTATAGTTTGTTAAGAAGAAATTTGTGGAGTGTTTGAAATACGAGTTTTAATGACTCCAACCAAAGTGTATGTAAACTTCCGACTTGAACTGTAACTAACCCCTGTAAATGACAATTTTTTTGCCAGAAAAGAGACAACATATTGCAACTCGCTAGTAGCGTTTCAATCATGACGTCTGAGACCTTGAAGTTGTTGTTTCCTTTGCTCTGCAAGGGCCACGGCTTTTGTGGAGAAATATGTAACGATATGGTTCCAGCCCAGATTGGGGTGAGGAGAGAAACGAAAGCAACACGAAAGCAACATGCATTTATGCTGCCAAGTCTAAACAGGATAAAAAGGAAACCAAAAAAATGTGGTAGCCGGGGTAAAGAATGGTTTTATAACAAATAGATAAGAGACATGGCAAAATATCAAACTGGATTTTCTCTTCCTGATGGACTGACCTACTTATCAGAGTTGCTTCCCAATAAACACAAGCAGACTGTGTTGCAAATTTATGAAAAGCTTTGGATGGTTAATAAGGGGCAGGGATGGCAATGAGTTATGGGGGAACTTACCGTATATCCTGCATTAGGGAGCCTCTGACTACACAGGTTGTATAGAAAAACAATAAAACATGTCAGACAGGCCTGGAAATGACTGTGGGAGCCTAAAGCATGAAAGACACTGAGAATCTCACTGCCAATAGACTGCCGATAGGTACTTATCCTTCTCTTGCTAGAATATCTTCTGCGTGCAGACCCAGCAGCAACGAACCCACCGATTCTACTTGTAAAATCATAATGCTTGTCAGTGGCCAACAACTTGACTTTAAGCCAATCAGAGAGCATGAACCCCCTCGTGGGGGAGCCAACAATGATTTATTTTTTAAAGGGAATTTTCTCCTTACACCCACAGATGAGCCAGTCACACTTCATATGCAATGTAGGCTATGGGATGGTAGCTAGTTAAGTACACAGATGCAATGCATACAACAATAAACACTACCTCCAAGCTAGCTAACCACTGTAGTTAGTATTGACATTATACTGAAATCACAACGGATTAGCTAGTTTCCATGAAACAGCTGCCTGTGTTAGCTGCCGAATTAGTGCAGTGTCTTTAGCTAGCTAGTTATGTTGTTCTAGCTAGCAAATATGCTAAAGTTACGGTACCTAGCTATCTAATCTTTTGGTTATGGGCTGGCACTGGCAGTATGGATTATGGAGAGGGAATTACATTGTTTCTTCATCATCTTGCTAGGTAGTTATCTAGATGTGGCCATCTGGCTAGTATCAACAAGGGCTTTCTACAAAATAACAACATTAGCGCAGAGAGCTTGCAATCTAGACTATTAGCAATACGCACGGAGGCTGACGACTTGCAATGTCTTTGCTTTGTGAACACAAAAGAGATTGACTACCGACACTCTGTTCAGAGGTGCTAAGCACTGTAGATAGACATATGTTTGACAATCCTGTCGGTGTGTCTGAGCTTTTAGGTGAGGCGAAGTGAAGGTCGAATCATGCATCCTCCGGACACATGACCAGCCAAACCGCACTTATTAAACACCCACCCGCTTAACCTGGAAGCCAGACACACCAATGTGTCGGAGGAAACAA
This sequence comes from Oncorhynchus tshawytscha, assembly GCF_018296145.1. NCBI lineage: Eukaryota > Metazoa > Chordata > Actinopteri > Salmoniformes > Salmonidae > Oncorhynchus > Oncorhynchus tshawytscha. The sequence goes on from NC_056451.1 coordinate 1,285,186, forward strand.
CGTTCATCTGACTACCAAGGTCAACCTGCAGGCGCCCGGCCGGCCATAAGGAATCGCTAGAGCGCGATGAGACAAGTAAAGCTCCCCGGCCAAACCCTCTCCTAACCCGGACGACCCTGGACCAATTGTGCGCCACCCTATGGGACTCCCGATCACGGCCGGTTGTGATACAGCCCGGGATCGAACCCTCTAGCACAGCAATGCAGTGCCTCAGACCGCTGCGCCACTTGGAAGGCCCGGCATAAATCGTTTTAACATGGAGATATATTTTATAGTTTGTAAATGGTTGATTTCACAATGTGCATGAAAAACAGTTTGATCTCACTGTTGGCCAAGTTCAGCTTGGTTAAAGATTTCTACATATCAGTCAAGTGTTTCAGCTTGTGGATTTTTGCATTTGATCAGGTTCCAGTTTGTAATGTTCCTACCAAAAACAGACTTGAAAGATTCTTTTCCCTCAAGAAAGGTCAGGCTGGAAGTTTTACAATCAGATAAATATTTGGGCGTGTTGAATTTTATGAGCAGATTGTTTGAATCTTAGATGCATCCAAAATGTTAACATAAAGCCAGACTCCAATATTCAGTAATGAAATAACTATTCAAACAAGCAAGGTTCTGCCCACATCTCGAGCTCAGTATGTGTGCATTTATACATGTAAGTATGCCTTTATGAACATATGGATCCACAGGTTGTACGACAGCTCAGCTGGCAGGATGGACCGCCTGGCTTGCTCAGTTTTCCAGAGCAGCTGCCTGTGTAGTCGATGAGGAGCATGTGATCATGATGTCAGGCCCAGCTGTCGTATATGTGGAAACGACCTCCCAGTCTGAACTATGGGAGGGGAGTGATCCTTCTGACTCAGCCTCCCTCTCAGGGAGAGACTCCTCTCTGGGGTCAGCCCAGTCTTATTTACATCACCTCCAAATGCCAGAAAGCTGAGGGGAGGTGCACTGAACAGTAGCAGATTGCAATCATTTATATATTTTATACATTTATACATCTCTCTCTGTCCCTTTCTCTCTTTGTCTGTCCCACCCTCTCTCTCACACACTCTCACTCCCTCTCTATCTCATTCTCTACCTGTCTACCTCTATATCCCGCTCTCTTTATCTCACTCCCTCTCTCACTTAGGCCTACTCACTCTCTAAGTCCAATCGCACATAACTCTAGAAGAGTCTCTCTTGGTGTGAAATGTGAGATAACTGCATAAGGAGGCTCTGACTAGTTGACACTCTATCAATGTTCTCTGGCAGGTCTAAATTAAGCACCACGGAGTGGAGGACCAAGCATAGGAACGTCTTATTAATAGCCATCTTCACCTGGTGCAGGCAAAGAGCAGCAGTCACAAGATGCACTCACCACCACCCAACCTCCCCCAGAACTGACACCCTGACTGGCTGTCCTGGAGCACCAGGAGGACACAGGAGGAATCACATTTGCACTGCTGGTGATTAAAGTTGACATTGAGAGTCCTGGGCCTCTGGCCACAGTAGGGGTTGGATGGATGTGATAACCTGAATATGCTTTGATCGTCAAGGGCTTATTTTGTTCCATGTGTTGACTTGACGACTGGGAGTAGGGGTGTCTTGAAGGATACCCCCCTCTTAACTTACTCCCCTTGCGACCTCCCTGTCTACCCATTACGCAATGGCAAGATATTTCCAACCCAATGAGAGAGTACAGATGTAGGATCTTAATTTGAGCCAGTTTGATACAGCAGGAAAATAATCATTCAGTAACAGGAAATGTGAATTATTATGTGGATTATACTTAATGGACATTTTTGGAGTGGTTTATATATTTTTCATAATGGAAAATCAAGTCTGAAATTTCAATGTGTAAATTACAAACTTCAGAAGCCTTTTTAGACCTCCTGCATTGCAGGAAAGTTCTCCGACAACAGGGTGATCAAATTAAGATCCTACATCTGTATCACCCTCACTCTATTTATGCTGACGTCAGCAGGCCTTAATCAGTCAGGTTCACCACCCAATAAGAAAACTCATCTGGGTTCATCTGATTCACTCAGGAATGAAATATGGTTTAAATCTGGACTCCAGCCAAGGCCCTCCGAGACACCTTGTGTACCACGAGACAGATTGTGAAGGGACACCGTTTATGATACTGCTCCTTTCTCTCTGTCCCAGAAGCTTACAATAGTCCAGTCACAGCTCCAAGTGATGTCTCCCAACCCATTGCATTTTCCTCAGCTCCACCAGCTCTTATACATAGTACATGCTCTTTGCTCTCCTGTACCTATATTCTGCTCAATTCTGATCGTTCTGTATGTTCTACATTGTTTATCCTATTCTTTTCCTATTCTCAGATCCATAGAGAGCATATGCTGGTATTCAACAGGTTTGGTGACCATCACATCAGCAGAGGTTCTGAAGGCCTAAAAGGTAGAGTGTTACAGGAGAGTGAGTGGAAACAGGGGGGTAAAGGATCATGGGGCAAGTAGTGTGGGCTGTGCCTGCTAAAAGAGGAAATAACCATGTTGCCACTGGACTTCATGCATTCTGGACTACACTCAGGAATGGAAGGAATCTTCTAGAGTCACCTTTGCAGTTGGAGAGTAGAACGAAATCAATGTGGTGAGCCATAGTAACCTGTTGCTTCCATAATAGCCAGGCATTGCACACGGGACCACAACCACGTGCATATTTTCATGCAGTGTTATGATGTCACCATGAATAGTACACAGATTGGGCATATTTAGATTCATTCATAGTTAATGTCATCACCAATCTCCATAACAGTACACACCTGAATTATACATCTAAATATTGCCTCAGTTAAAGTTACTGTGGCGAACACTCCCTCACCCATTTACTAGGTCTGTTGCCAAGATTTATCATGAAGATCTTGAGCCAATAGTGGGAACAATTTGTGAGGAGTTGTCAGATGCTGTTGTTGCCCTGCAGAAGAGTGTGTTCAGGTTTGACTCGACCAGAATGTCACTTCACCCCAATGTCTATGGGTCAGTTTCTATATTCACACATACTGTAAATGCTTGAATGATCAAATGCCCAGTGACTTGGTCACTCATCCTGTCCAGATAATGTCAAAGCCTTATTTGTTTCCTGAGTGAAAGAAGCCTCCCTTAGACTGACCTTGTGTCTGCTGTCTAAGTGCTCTTATACAACACACACACTACATGTTGTCATCTGGTTGGGTAAGACTGTCACTGGGAAGGGATGGTATTTACTGCTGTTATGCACTGACTGATGTATATACATCAGTTAAGATAGATATGCTGTTTGCAGGATAGGGGAGTAGGAGGGAGGATGGCAAAAAAGCAACACATGTAGTAGATTGTGCAACAGAAGCATGTCACTGTGACCCTGCTTCAATATACTATTGTAGAAATATAAACAGCATCAAGCATCACATGTGGTACACACTCAAACACAAAATAATATGTGTGGGCATTTATTCCTACATGACCCACACGTTAAGACATAACTAAGTCACTTCGTATACAGTCGATTGAAGCAAATTATAAATGACTACACTGTATGAAGTTATGTATACTGTGAACACTGGCCACTCTGCATCTCTGGCACCATGAGAGGTGCTTTTGGGCAAGGTTGGGTTTTTGCAGCTGTATTGTGGGAGTGTACCTTATCAGAGCGGGAGGCAGAGCCAGCTCCCGCTGGTGTGGTCTGACCTCAAGAGATGGTTATAGACAATAAGGGCAAGGTCACCTTCTCAATACATCATGGAACTGACATACTGGTCGGAGGAAGGCTTACTTCCATTTATAGCAAGCGTCTCTGCTGAGCTTCAAGGCAGGGGACTCTTTTTCAAATGTGTCCTGTATCATACAACACAAATATACACTGACTATACAAAACATTAGGAACACGTACTCTTTCCATGACATAGACTGACCAGGTGAATGCAGGTGAAAGTTATGATCCCTTATTGATGTCACGTGTTAAATCCATTTCAATCCGTGTAAGATGAAGGGGAGGAGACAGGTTAAAGAAGGATTTTTAAGCCTTGAGACAATTGAGACATGGATTGTGTATGTGTGCCATTCAGAGGGTAAATGGACAAGACAAAACATTTAAGTGCCTTTGAACGGGGTATGGTAGTAGGTGCCAGGCGTTTCCATGCTTCGCCCCTGACCTGTGCACAACAGAAAAAGAGAAGCGTTGAAGGGACAAGAACCACCTGGTGACCTGATCGTTTGTGTCCTTTACCCTGGTCATCCAGACCAGGGGATCATGGTCCGTGACCAGGGTGAAGTGGGTACCTAATAGGTAAGACTTGAGAGTGTTTAGTGCCCACTTCACCGCTAGACACTATTTCCTAACAATGGAGTACTTTTTGTCTCTAGGAACCAACCTTCTGCTAATGTACATGATGGGGTGCTCCTCCCCATCGTGTATCTGGGACAGAACGGCGCCTTGTCCCGTATCACACGGATCTGTCTGGTCCACCATTGGCACCTGGAAATTGGGCGTTATTAGAATCGGATGGGAGCACAGAGCTTCCTTCAGATGGCTGAACGCCGATTCTGTCTCATTCGTCCATTTCACTGTTTTCAGGAGGTGGGCCCTGGTTAGAGCGGTGAGGGGGGGAAGCTATAGCCGCAAAGTTGGGGATAAATCGGTTGTAGTATCCTGCCAGTCCCAGGAAGGACTTGACCTGTGTCTTGGTGCGTGGAACGGGTCAGTCACGTATCGCATGAACCTTCCTCTCCTGGGGCTTGATGTTCCCCTGTCCAATCAAATACCCCAGGTAATCCACCTCCTCGAAACCTAGTTTGCACTTCTTGGGGTTTGCGGTCAACCCGGCTTGTCTGAGCGCGTCCAGCACCGCCTGGAGGCGCGTCAAGTACTCTTCCCAAACTTGGCTGTGGATGATGATGTCATCCAAATAGGCCGCTGCATACTGCTGGTGGGGGGGTGGAAGTACTTTGTTCATCAGCCACTGAAATATGGGCGGGGCTCCGTGGAGACCGAACGGGAGCACCCGGTACTGATACAACCCGTCTGGTGTGGAAAACGCTGTCTTCTCCCAGGAGGAGGCTGCCAACTGTACCTGCCAATATCCTTTGGTCAGGTCAAGGGTGCTGATGTACCGGGCCTTTACCAAACGGTCGATGAGCTTGTCCACCATCGGCATGTAATATACGTTGAACAAACTGATCTTTCGTTCACCCCCAGGAAATCGTTAGAGAAGCGGAGGCTACCGTCCGGTTTGGGCACCAACACGATGGGGCTGCATCATGCACTGTGGGACTCTTCAACGACCCGCATCCTCAACATAGCCTCCACCTCCTGTTCACGGCCTTCCATCGGGCCTCTGGAATCCGATATGGCCTCTTTCTTAACATTTCGCCGGGCCGGGTACGGATGTGAGAGTCGTGCGGCCTGGCTTCTCGGAGAACACCGCCGTGTTCCAATCTACAAGCTCCCTGAGCTCTTGCTTCTGGGCCGGGTCGAGGTCCTCATTGCTCGGGACCACCACTGGTCCCGTTGGCATCCTGGGTCCCGACCATAACACGGCCAAGGCTGTCCTCTCATGCCACTTCTTCAACAGGTTCACGTGGTAAATCTGTTGAGGTATCTGTCTCCCCGGTTGCCGTACGCGGTAATTGACAGGTCCCTTCTTCTCGACCACCTCGTATGGTCCGTGCCATGTTGCCAGGAACTTACTTTCGGCCGTGGGGATTAAGACCAGCACCCTGTTTCCCACCTGGATTTCTCGGGGCTGGGCTCCCCGATTGTAGACCTGTGCTTGGGCGCGTTGGACCTTCTCCATATGTTTCCTCACGACGGGCCATATTGCTATCATCCGCTCCCTCATCGTCTCCATGTGCTCTACCATGCTGCGTAATGGAGTCGGTTGGGCTTCCTACACCTCCTTTGCCAGGTCCAGTAGGCCGCGTGGCCTCCTCCAATAGAGGAGTTTGAACAGGGAAAATCCAGTGGAGGTTTGGGGTACTTCTCAGATTGAAAACATTATAGGTGGGGTAGTAGCTGGTCCCAGTTCTTCCTGTCCTGCTCGATGACCTTCCACAGCATCTGTTTGAGCGTTTTATTAAAGCTCGATGAGCCCATCCGTCTGAGGGTGAAAAACGGAGGTCCGGATCTGCTTGATCTGCAGGAGGGCACACAACTCTTTCATGAGGCGGGACATAAACTCCGTACCTTGGTCTGTCAAGATCTGGTTCGGGATGCCCACCCGGCTAAAGAGGTGGAACAGCTCCAGGGCAATTCCCTTGGATACCGCCGCCCGTAGGGGAATGGCCATGGGACATAATCTGCTATCACCAGCATGTACCGGTGTCCTCGTGCTGTTTTTACCAGGGGTCCCACTATGTCCATGGCGATGCGTTCAAAGGGCACCTTGATGATCGTAGGGTGACCAATGGGCTTTGGAAGTGGGCTTTCGGGACCGTGAGTTGACACTCCTGGCAGATGCGACAGTAGTCTTCCACGGCCATCCTCATCCCGGGCCAGTGGAACCGGGCGGTGATCCATTCTCGGGTCTTCTCCATTCCCAGGTGTGCCCCCAACAGTTGGTTGTGGGCCAGCTGAAGAATGGTTCCCACGTGCCGTCAGGGCAGCAACAATACCTCTCGAAGTTCCCCCTGTTGGCGCGACACTTGATACAAAAGGATATTTTGATTTGGAAATGGGGGTATTGCCTGTCACTCACCCCCGGAAGTAGCTGTCCATCCACCACAATCACTTGGGCTGTGGCGGCTTTCAAGTTTGGACCCTCCCACTGGGCCGTCCCAAATTGTCCCCTCAGTTGGCCCCCAGCTGGGGTCTCGACTGGCCCCTTAAAATTGAGGATGGGGAGGCTGGGCTCCTCCTCCAGGGGTTCCCCAGGGGGTTCGGGTTCCGGCGTCCCCTCCGAATCCGACTCCAGAGCCGTAGACACATGCTGGTTAACTAGTTGCTTCCGGGCCGCACAGGCTATTGGTCGTCCCCGCTCTCTTCTTCGGCCGGCTCGTACCTTCTTCCTCAACTCGTGCCCCCATTGGGCCGTGAACAGCGGACAATCCCGTCCCACTAGGAGAGGTACCGGCAACTCTGGCACGGCACCCACCACCATCTGGCAGCTCCCTTGTGGCGTCACGATGTTGGTCCATACGGTTAGATACCACTTTGTATCACCGTGAACACAGGAAATGAAAATCTCCCTACCCCATTCAGTCTCCTGGTTCAGCAGGCTCGTGGTTACGAGCGTAATCATACTTCCGAAGTCCAATAGCGCTTCTGTGTCGTGTACGTCAACTTTCACCGGGACCATGGGTGCAGTTGATTCGGGGTGCGCCCAACAGGAGGTGACATAGCTGACGGCGTGACCCACCTCGCCTCCGGGCCTAGCTGATGGCTAGCTGATCGACTACTCTCGAGCAATTCCAGGCAATGTGCCCCCGGGCGCCACACTCAAAACGCCTGGGGTTGTCGGTGACGAGTCGGCCCTACCCCAGCCGTTTCTCTACGGGTTTGTGGTCCTTTGGCCCTGCCGACTGTCGGTTCGGGGTACATCTTGGTAGGGCTGTCCTTCCGTCCCCTCGGACGGGTCGCCGACTCATCCCGGCTCCCACTCAGCAGGGCCTGCGTGTTATGATCTCCACTGCTTCCAGGAGGCCCTCCAATGTCTGGGGCGCGCATAGACTCGCTGCCCTCTTCATGTTGTGGGGTAGCGCCCGTAAGAAGAGATCCAGGACCACTTTGTCGAGGATGGAGAGGGTGGATACGTCGGTTAGGAGCCATGCCCTGGTGATGCACAGTAGGTCGCTCATCTGTGTTCGGGGGGATGCATCGGCCACGAACCTCCAGTCATGGAACTGTTGAGCCTGATGGGCCAGGCTGTACACTTGGCGGCTGAGTATCTCCCGTTTGAGTCTGTCGTAATTAGCTGCCTGTTCGTTGTCCAGGTCCCAATACACCTTTGGGCATTCCCCGAGGAACGCGGCCAGCAGACTGGCCCAATTCGGCCTAGGCCATCCTTCCCGTAGAGCTGTCCGTCCAAACGTACAGAGGTAGATTTCGACGTCATTGTCTTCCGTTACTTTGAGTAAAAACTGGTTGGGATGTGATTCAGGAGATGCTCCTCCTTGCAGCTCCTGATTTCCTCAACAAAGTGGACATTTTGTAATCGCTGTTCCTCCAGCGTTTATTCCTGAACCACCTGTTGTGCTTGTGCCTGAACCACCTGTCGAGCTATCTACTCGTCCATGCTGATGCTACGTAAACATCAACCCTGATCTGACCACGTTATCAGATTGCCCATATTCTCCACCACTTGTGGCAGACCAGGGGGTTTGGTTAAGACGTTTACACAGATCAGACACAGACAGAGTATGATTAGCTCAGTTTCAAGGGTGATTATTAAATAATAAATCGAAAGGAAAGGATAGGTCTCCCCCATGAGATAGGTATACCGTCTTCTGGGCTCTGGGTCTTGCTGTATCCTGTCAGGCACACAAAAGTCACCTTACTTCCCCCATTCCTCTCCTTGTGTGCTGCCCTTCTGGCAGCTTTATGGGGCTTGTACAGCTGGTGATTAATCAATCAGCCCTTGATTACTCACAAACTCCCCAATCAGCCCCAATTAGTCCTGGGCGGAGAGCCCGTCAAGACCTGGCACGTCCAGCAGATGGAGCCATCGCCCCGTGATGTATAGTCCGTCTGTCTCCAAGCCTCGAGTCTCCCCCTGGTGGCTGACCTGCTGTACGCCATAATATATATGACTGGCCTGCACAGAGCAGGCCAGAGCAAGTTCTTCCACAATGATCTCGACAATCCATTTCTGTATGGACCTCGCTTTGTGCATGGGGGAATTGTCATACTGAAACAGGAAAGGGCCTTCCACAAACTGCCACAAAGTTGGAAGCACAGAATAGTCTACAATGTAATTTTATGTTGTAGCACAGTGGTTCCCATCCAGGGGTGCTAGGACCCCTGGAGGTACTTGGCCTATCCACAAGGGGTACTTGAGAAGAATCATGAGACCATAGACCTACCGGTAAAATGCATATACTTTGGATAGTCTGGGCAGAGCACAATTCAGTTGGTGGTACAGGAACCGAAAAAGGTTGTGAATCACTGCTGTAGAGTTAAGATTTCCCTTCACTGGAACCTAACGGGCCTAGCCCGAACCATGACAAACAGCCCCAGATCATTATTCCTCCTGCACTAAGACTTTAAGGTTGGCACTATGCATTGCGTTCTCCTGGCATCCGGCAAACTCAGATTGGTCTGTCAGACTGCCAGATGGTGAAGCGTGATTCATCACTACAGAGAATGTGTTTCCACTGCTCCAGAGTCCAATGGCGACGAGCTTTACACCACTTAAGTCAACTCTTGGCATTGCGCATGAGGATCTTAGCTGTGGAAACCCTTTTGATGAAGCTCCCGGTGAACAATTATTGTGCTGATTTTGCTTCCAGTGGCAGTTTGAAACTATGTAGTGAGTTTTGCAAAAGAGGATAGACTATTTTTTACGCGTTATGTGCTTCAGCACTCGACGCTCCCATTCTGTGAGCATGTGGGGCGTTCAGTAAGGTCGTTATACTGCCAATATTTGTCTATGGAGATTGTATGTCTGTGTGCTCGATTTAATAAACCTCTCAGCAACGGGTGTGGCTGAAATAGCCAAATTCACTCATTTGAATTGGTGTCCACATACTTTGTATATACACTGCCCCAAAAAAAAGAAAGGGAACACTAAAATAACACATCCTAGTTCTGAATTAATGAAATATTCTTATTAAATACTTTTTTCTTTACATAGTTGAATGTGCTGACAACAAAATCACACATAAATGATCAAATGGAAATCAAATTTATCAACCCATGGAGGTCAGGATTTGGAGTCACACTCAAAATTAAAGTGGAAAACCACACTACAGGCTGATCCAACTTTGATGTAATGTCCTTAAAACAAGTCAAAATGAGGCTCAGTAGTGTGTGTGGCCTCCACGTGCCTGTATGACCTCCCTACAACGCCTGGGCATGCTCCTGATGAGGTGGCGGATGGTCTCCTGAGGGATCTCCTCCCAGACCTGGACTAAAGCATCCGCCAACTCCTGGACAGTCTGTGGTGCAACTGGATGGTGGTTGGTGGATGGAGCGAGACATGATGTCCCAGATGTGCTCAATTGGATTCAGGTCTGGGGAACAGGCGGGCCAGTCCATAGCATCAATGCATTCCTCTTGCAGGAACTGCTGACACACTCCAGCCACATAAGGTCTAGCATTGTCTTGCATTAGGAGGAACCCAGGGCCAACCGCACCAGCATATGGTCTCACAAGGGGTCTGAGGATCTCATCTCGGTACCTAAGGGCAGTCAGGCTACCTCTGGCGAGCACATGGAGGGCTGTGCGGCCCCCCAAAGAAATGCCACCCCACACCATGACTGACCCACTGCCAAACCGGTCATGCTGGAGGATGTTGCAGGCAGCAGAACGTTCTCCACGGCGTTTCCAGACTCTGTCACGTCTGTCACATGTGCTCAGTGTGAACCTGCTTTCATCTGTGAAGAGCACAGGGCGCCAGTGGCGAATTTGCCAATCTTGGTGTTCTCTGGCAAAGGCCACACACACACACACACACACACACACACACACACACACACACACACACACACACACACACACACACACACATATACATATAGATATATATATATATATATATATATATATATATATATATATATATATATATACAGTGCCTTGCGAAAGTATTCGGCCCCCTTGAACTTTGCGACCTTTTGCCACATTTCAGGCTTCAAACATAAAGATATAAAACTGTATTTTTTTGTGAAGAATCAACAACAAGTGGGACACAATCATGAAGTGGAACGACATTTATTGGATATTTCAAACTTTTTTAACAAATCAAAAACTGAAAAATTGGGCGTGCAAAATTATTCAGCCCCCTTAAGTTAATACTTTGTAGCGCCACCTTTTGCTGCGATTACAGCTGTAAGTCGCTTGGGGTATGTCTCTATCAGTTTTGCACATCGAGAGACTGAAATTTTTTCATGAACATCAAGATTAAATATATTTTACATTTTGTTCCAGCAATACAGTGCATTAAAACTTAAAGCAGATTTACCTTGCTCGGTAAAGACCCTAGGAGCCTCAAGAGTTAACCAATCCTTCGCATGTGTCAGGCAACTCAGGTGTCTATACTTCAATAGAGACGTTAGATAAGATGGAAGTTTATGAAGTAGGGCCTTGTAAACAAAGTAGGAGTAATGTAGAGATCTACGGGTCTTTCACGAAGTCCAGCCAAACTTTTGATACAGGATGCAGTGATGAGTATCAAAACTATCACCTGTAACAAAACGAAGGGCACTATGGTAGATGGCATCTAAAGGTTTTAAGAGTAGTGGAAGCTGCACTTTTCATAAATAATAGCACCATCATCAACAACAGATTAAAAGGTTGACTGAATAATTTGCTTCTTACTGTTTAGAGAAAGGCACAATCTATTTCATCTATATCAGTCCAGATGCCTAAGTATTTATATGCAGGAACACTTTCTAATGAGTGAATTCATCTGAAACATTCTTACGAGAGTTTAAAAACAACATGCATTTTGTTTTGCCCATATTAAGCGCAAGTTTTAAATCAGCAAGGGATTCCTGCATAAATATAAAATGTGACTGTAGTTTTGACACAACCAGATCAACGGTCTTTATTTAAATTATTTTATTTAACCTTTATTTAACTAGGCAAGTCAGTCAGAACAAATTCTTCTTTACAATGATGGCCTACCCCGGCCAAACACTAACCAGGACGACGCTGGGCCGTTGTGTGCCGCCCTATGGGATTCCCAATCACGGCCGGTTGTGATACGGTCTGGAATCAAACCAGGGTCTGTAGTGACGCCTCTGGCCCTGAGATGCAGTGCCTTAGACCGCTGCGCCACTCGGGAGCCGGGGCATTAGCATACATAATAATATCATCGGCATATGGATTGAATTGAACATTTTTAACAGATTGACCAATAATGTTTATACAAATCGTGAAGAGAACAGGTCCCAAAATCAACCCCTGTGGTACACCTTTATGTACTTCAAGAAATTCAGACTTAACCCCTTCAATCACGATGACCTGAGTTCTGTCTCTAAGATCATCATAAAACCATGAACAGGCATCAGAGCTCAGGACTATCGAGGACAACTTGTAAAAAAAAAATAGCATGATCAACAGTATCAAAAGCTTTTGACAGGTCCACAAACAAAGCAGCACAGTTCATTTTAGTGTCTAAAGGATTGACAAGGTCATGAACAACAGGTACAGAGTCAATGTGCGGGGGTATAGCATGGTTTGTTCTGCGTTGTGTACTTTTGATTAGGACACTGCCACAACTGGAGGTCTGCTGGTTGAATTATTTTTTATTGCCCTGCACACAAAGAGACAACACACAATGTTTTAGCCCTTGGCACAGTCATAGCTCTCAGACATCTTGCTATGCCGAAGGTCAGGCAAAAGAGAACGCTAAAAATAAATAACAGGTGCTGCGTGCACACATTTAGTGCACAACGGCACACCATACAATACAAGTAAAATGATATAGAACATAATTCGGACAAAATAAAAGACATACCTGCACACAAAGAGACAATACACAATATTTTAGCCCCTGGCGCAGTCATAGCTCTCAGGCACCTGCGCAAGCACATGAACACTCACTCAAACACTGTCCCAAGTACTCACAAGTTACAATAGATACCCTAGCGAGCTTGGTGAAACTTGTTAACATAAATCTTTATATTGTGCACATTGTAACAAACATATGGTTGCATAACAGCACATTGTGTAACATTACCACGGTTTTATATTGAACGATTTCGGAGCCAAGGACAACATACCTTGCAATGCAGAAGGTCAGGCAAAAGAGAACAATAAAGGGGTACGGAAATTCAGATAACCCGCTTTGGGCCAAACCAAAATATACCAAACTTTTACAATCCCGTGTATGTCCAATATTGATATGAAAAAGTGTTTGTACACCAAAGAATAACATTAGCTATGCAGCTGTAATTAAATTTTAAAAACACACTAAATTATTATTATTATTTTCAAATTATTAACATCCCCTCGACCTGGCCTATTTGAATTGGTCCTTGTGTGCAACTTGGTGCATAATCTAGGGGAACAACATCACACTGCTACAGGGGCACCGGTTAGTCGAGGTAATCGAGGTAATATGTAAATGTACAGTTGAAGTCGGAAGTTTACATAAACTTTAGCCAACTACATTTAAACTCAGTTTTTCACAATTCCTGACATTTAATCATAATAAAAATTCCCTGTCTTTGGTCAGTTAGGATCAAAACTTTATTTTAAGAATTTGAAATGTCAGAATAATAGTAGAGAGAATTATTTATTTCAGCTTTTAATTCTTTCATCACATTCCCAGTGGGTCAGAAGTTTACATACACCCAATTAATATTTGGTAGCATTGCCTTTAATTTTTTTAAACTTGGGTCATACGTTTAGGGTAGCCTTCCACAAGCTTCCCACAATATGTTGGGTGAATTTTGGTCCATTCCTCCTGACAGAGCTGGTGTAACCGACTCAGGATTGTAGGCCTCCTTGCTCGCACACACTTTTTCAGTTCTGCCCACACATTTTTTATGGGATTGAGGTCAGGGCTGTGATGTGATGGCCACTCCAATACCTTGACTTTGTTGTCCTTAAGCCATTTTGCCACAACATTGGAAGTATGTTTGGGGTCATTGTCCATTTGGAAGACCCATTTGTGACCAAGCTTGAACTTTCTGACTGATGTCTTGAGATGTTGCTTCAATATATCCACGTAATTTTCTTTCCTCGTGATGCCATCTATTTTGTGAAGTGCACTAGTCCCTCCTGCAGCAAAGCACCCCCATAACATGATGCTGCCACCCCTGTGCTTCATGGTTGGGATGGTATTCTTCAGCTTGAAAGCCCCCCCCCTTTTTCCTCCAAACATAACGATGGTCATCATGGCCAAACAGTTCTATTTTTGTTTCATCAGACCAGAGGACAATTCTCCAAATAGTACGATCTTTGTCCCCATGTGCAGTGGCAAAACGGTAGCCTGGCTTTTTTTATGGCGGTTTTGGAGCAGTGGCTTCTTCCATGCTGAGCGGCCTTTCAGGTTATGTCGATATAGGACCTGTTTAACTGTGGATATAGATATGGTACCTGTTTCCTCCAGCATCTTCACAAGGTCCTTTGCTGTTGTTCTGGGATTGATTCGCACTTTTAGCACCAAAGTACGTTCATCTCTAGGAGACAGGACCTGTCTCCTTCCTGAGCGGTATGACAGCTTCGTGGTTCCATGGTGTTTATACTTGCGTACTATTGTTTGTGCAGATGAACATTGTACCTTCAGGCCTTTGGAAATTGCTCCCAATGATTACCCAGACTTGTGGAGGTCTACAAAACATTTTTCTGAGGTCTTGGCTGATTTCTTTTGATTTTCCCATGATGTCAAGCAAAGAGGCACTGAGTTTGAAGGTAGGCCTTGAAATACATCCACAGGTACACTTACAATTGACTCAAATGATGTCCATTAGAAGCTTCTAAAGCAATGACATCATTTTCTGGAATTTTCCAAGCTGTTTAAAGGCACAGACAACTTAGTGTTTGTAAACTTCTGACCAACTGGAATTGTGGTACAGTGAATTATAAGTGAAATAATCTGTCTGTATACAATTGTTGGAAAAATGACTTGTGTCATGCACAAAGCAGATGTCCTAACCGACTTGTGGAGTGGTTGAAAAACTAGTTTTAATAACTCCAACCTAAGTGTATGTAAACTTCCAACTTCAACTGTAGGTGGAGTTATTAAAGTGACTATGCATAGATAATAACAGAGAGTAGGACCAAGCACGCCCCCATTCTCACCAACGGGGATGTAGTGGAGCTGTCACGCCCTGACCTTAGAGAGCCTTTTAATTTCTCTATTTGGGTAGGTCAGGGTGTGATTTGGGTGGGCATTCTAGTTTCTTTGTTGGCCGGGTATGGTTCCCAATCAGAGGCAGCTGTCTATCGTTGTCTCTGATTGGGGATCATACTTAGGCAGCCCTTTTTCCCACCTTCAGTTGTGGGATCTTGTTTGTGTGTAGTTGCTTTCTGCACTGCATATAGCTTTACGTTAGTTTAGCATTTTATTGTTTTTTGGTGTCATTTAAAATAAAAGAATAATGTACGCCTACCACGCTGCACCTTGGACTCCTTCTAACAACGGACGTAACAGGAGCAGGTTGAGAGCCTCAGGATCCTTGGTGTCCATATCACCAACAAACAAAAATTGTCCAAGCACACCTAGAAAGAGACATGGGAGGCCCCGGTGCACAACTGAGCAAGAGGACAAGTACATTAGAGTGTCTAGTTTGAGAAACAGATGCCCCACGAGTCCTAAACTGGCAGCTTCATTCAATTGTACCCGCAAAACACCAGTCTCAACGTCAACAGTGAAGAGGCGACTCTGGGGTGAGGGCCTTCTAGGCAGAGTTACAAAGAAAAAGCCTGGCCAATAAAAAGAAAAGATCAAGATGGGCAAAAGAACACAGACACTGGACAGAACTCTACCTATAGAAGGCCAGCACCCCAGAGTTGCCTCTTCCCTGTTGACGTTGAGACTGGTGTTTCTCCCTCCGATCCTCTGTGTCATGCACCCGGGACAACGCATCGGTCTTGACGTTCTTAGATCCCGGCCGGTAGGAGAGGGTAAGCTGGAAGAGGCCGGAGAGGTGGACGGACAGAGGAATCCTTGGGCCAGCATCTCCTGGACATAGACCTCCAAGGCTTCGGTCTCAGCATGCGAGAGTAGGTAGATGTGCCCCCGCGGGAGGGTAGAACCAGGCAGTAGGTTGATAGTGCAGTCCCATGGGCGATGAGGGGGCAGGCACGTGGCACGAGTCTTCGAAAATGCCACCTATAGTTCCCGGTATTCCTCCGGGATAGGGACGTGGGTGGCCTGGTCTGGACTTTCCACGGAGATGGCACAGATAGACAGAGAGACACCTCCTCTTACACTCCTGCGACCAACCCAACAACCTCTTCTCTGTCCACAATATCCTTGGTTATGCAACTATAACCAGGGGAAACCTAAAACTACAGGGTGTGCAGGAGAGTCTAAGATGAGGAAAGTGATGTGTTCATGGTGGTTGTAGGCAACTTTGAGGGAAATGGGAATCGTGGTCTGGCACACCAGTCCTGTACCTAGGGGACATTTGTCTAGGACATGGACTGGGATAGGGAGTCAAGGAAAGGTGACAGGAAGGAGGACGGGCTGGGTGGACAGAGAGGAGCAAGGCACATCCATGCCTATCTGGGAAGGTGCAGGAGTGCTCCTCGGCCTGTCACTTCCTCCTCTGATTCTCCTTCTGGGAAAGGTGTTCCAGGGATGGTCCGACTCCCCGCAGTAGGAGCAGAGACCCTGTTGACGACGACGTTGACATTCCTCTGGGGGAAGGTGCATCGTGCCCACCTCCATGGGCTCAGTCTCGCTAGAGGTTCCAGGAGAGACCCGAACCCCCGGGATGGGCGATGATGGGCACGCAGGTGATTACCCAGGTGGATGGAGATGTGCTGGTCCAGCGTGAGATCCTCATCACGACAGGCCAGCTCAGTCTGGACGTCCGCCTCTAGCCCACTGCGGAAAACCGTCAACGGGGCTTGGTCGTTCCAGCCAGTGGACGCAGCCACCGTCTGGAAAACCAGAGCATACTCAGACGCTGTTCTGGACCCCTGGCATAGACAAAGGAGATGCTCACATCCCTCTCAGCCCTCTGTAGGGTGGTCAAAAACGGCACGGAAGAGTTGAGTGAAGCGCTCATAGGACTGCACTTCTAGACCATCCCTCTCCCAGACAGCGTGCGCCCACTCCAGATCCAGGCCCGTCAGCACCGAGATCACCAAGGCCACTTTGTCCCAAAATAAATGGTGAAAAAACTATGGGAATTGTCCCAAGTGTAGAGAGGAGTAGGCAGGAGGCAGTCGCAGGTTTAGAACTACTGAATTTATTATAGCAATATATATGCATATCTATATCTATCTATCTATCTATCTATCTATCTATCTATCTATCTATCTATCTATCTATCTATCTATCTATCTATCTATCTATCTATATATATATATATATATATATATATGCAAAATAATATAATCTTGGCATATATATCAGACCAAAGAATATGGTCTGATCATATCAAAATGGTACCTTTTACTGACGAAACCCAAAGTGCAAAATAATTTCCTCCAGACGTGAATCTTGGCATTCAGGCCAAATAGTTCAATCTTGGTTTCATCAGACCAAAGAATCCAAGTCTGTTCCTCTGAGAGTCATTTAGGTGCAAGCTCCAAGCAGGCTAAACAATCCTGTCTCAGAGCTCTACGGACAATTCCTTCAACCTCATGGCTTGGCTTTTGCTCTGACATGCACTGTCATCTGTGGGACCTTATATAGACAGGTGTGCATTTCCAAATAATGTCCAATCAATTGAATTTACCACAGGTGGACTCCAAGGGTCTAAATACTTATGTAAATAAGGTATTTCTATTTTACATTTTTTATACATTTCTAAAAACCTGTTTTCGCTTTGTGACATTATGACATTATGGGGTATTGTGTGTAGATTGATGAGAGAAACATTTAACTTAATCAATTTTAGAATAAGGCTATAACGTAACAAAATGTGGGAAAAGTAAAGTGGTCTGACAGTTAATATTACCCAGGAACTGTGCAAAGTAGGTGCAGCTCCTACATGGGATGAAATGAAATGTTCACCATAATCTCTGGAGGTGGTAGAAGTCAATCTGGAAAACATCAGTTTTCCCATATGGCAGAAAGTGGTGGAAGCCATTTTGGAATAAGTCAATTAAAATCCACACAAATAAAATGGGTTGGCTAGAAATCAGCTAAAAGTCAATCAATCCACACAGTGCTATAGTTAGATTAAATCACAGAGTTTGCAGGATCACCACAGTTATAGGCAGCAAGCCAGATCCCAACCAAAGTCTAGAAAGCAGCCAGCACTAGGACCCACAATAAACACAACCAAGGCATACAACTTGCCAGTATAACAACAGCAAGGAGAGAGCTAGGGCCCATCAAAACAGCAACTCAACAGAGGCCATGTTACCATGATAGCCAGGAGTATAGTACTTTGGAGGGGATTTAGTTTCCAGTATAGGCTGGTGGAGACCAGGAGGGAGGCAAGCGCTTCATCGGGCCGTGGGAGAGTCAAAAATAGTACATCCAAGTAGACTAAACCAAGCGGAGGTCAAGTTTGGCAGTAGTCCAAAACAGGCAGGAAACTCACGCCTCTCTCACCCTATTCTCCCCCTCCTTTCTCTCTTACCCCACTCTCATGTTCTCCCATTCTCTTTGCCCTCTCCTTCTTTCTCTCTCAACCCCCCTTTATAATGTTCATCCTTAACCTTTATTATTTTTACAAGTACACTAACCTCTGTGTGATATTCATTGGCCAGTCATCACCTTGCCGCGTCCATCTCTGGGGAGGACGTGACAAATGGTTGCACTTTTAACTGAAATCCTGTTCCCTGTTTGACCTGCATGTTCTGTTCATGACCTGTGTCACATCTCACAGCTGCTGCAGCTTTGCCTGCAGGTGTTTCCGAAGTCACAGGAACTGAAGGGGCAGCCGTCTGACCAAGCTACAGTATGTGACCAAGTTCTAAGACATGTTTCAGTTGATTGAGGTTTAACTGATTCACGGTCTGAAAAGCACTTGGAAGTCCGTTCAAACTCCCTCAAAAATAGACTTGGTCCTCTATCAGATGTTCAGACTTTATGTCACTCTTAGCTTATATGCTGTCTTTACCTGTGCTTTCACTCAGCACGTACATTCCATCTTCCATATTTCTATGAAACTATATGTGCATATGAAACGATACATGCATGCATACAGTGGGGCAAAAAATAATTTAGTCAGCCACCAATTGTGCAAGTTCTCGCACTTAAAAAGATGAGAGTGGCCTGTAATTTTCATCATGGGTATACTTCAACTATGACAGACAAAATTAGAAAAAAAATCCAGAAAATAACATCGTAGGATTTTTAATGAATTTATTTGCAAATTATGGTGGAAAATAAGTATTTGGTCACCTACAAACAAGCAAGATTTCTGGCTATCACAGACCTGTAACTTCTTCTTTAAGAGGCTCCTCTGTCCTCCACTCGTTACCTGTATTAATGGCACCTGTTTGAACTTGTTATCAGTATAAAAGATACCTGTCCACACCACAAACTCCACTATGGCCAAGACCAAAGAGCTGTCAAAGGACACCAGAAACAAAATTGTAGACCTGCACCAGGCTGGGAAGACTGAATCTGCAATAGGTAAGCAGCTTGGTTTGAAGAAATCAACTGTGGGAGCAATTATTAGGAAATGGAAGACATACAAGACCACTGATAATCTCCCTCGATCTGGGGCTCCAAGCAAGATCTCACCCCGTGGGGTCAAAATGATCAAAATGGTCCTGGAGTGGCCTAGCCAGTCTCCAGATCTCAACCCCATAGAAAATCTTTGGAGGGAGTTGAAAGTCTGTGTTGCCCAGCAACAGCCCCAAAACATCACTGCTCTAGAGGAGATCTGCATGGAGGAATGGGCCAAAATACCAGCAATAGTGTGTGAAAACCTTGTGAAGACTTACAGAAAACGCTTGGCTGACTAAATACTTTTTTGCCCCACTGTATGATGCTATGTTCCATGAAACACCTGATGATGAAATGGACAACCTGACTGGAGTGGGTGTGGAAGGGTGGATGGATGGTGTAAATGTCATCAGGTGGGGTACATTTTCAGGCCTGAGGCCGAGTTGCCAAAGAGAGTTAAACTATCCTTCCCCGATCACTTGTATGTCCTCTGTGCATCGGGCCGTCAGCCACCAGCCAACACTGCCACCCCCCTTGTGTCCCCTGGATAGATTTGTCCCACATAGACACACCCAGAGGCCTCGTATGCTCGCTAGGGATAGGCGTCCCACTAGCGGGACACCAGCCAACAACATCCCGTGAAATTGGAGGGTGCGCAATTCAAATAAATAATCGTAATATTAAACATTCATGAACATTCTTATCTAATTTAAAAGCTTAAAGTCTTGTTAATCTAACTTCGTAGCCCGATTTAAAATAGGCATATCATGCAATTGTCTGAGGACGGAGCCCCATATCAACAGATTTTTCAACCAGCACAGGCTTCATAAAATCACAAATTGTGATTAAATTAATCACTTACTTTTGAAGATCTTCCTCTTTTTGCAATCCCAAGGGTCCCATCTACAACATGAATGGTCGTTTTGTTAGATAAATCCTTCTTTATATCCCAAAAAGTCAGTTTAGTTGGCGCCATCGATTTCAGTAATCCACTCATTCAACGTGCAGACAAAGGAGTCCAAAAAGCTACCGCTAAACTTTGTCCAAACAAGTCAAACGACGTTTCTATTCAATCCTCAGGTACTCTAAAATGTAAATAAACTATAATAATTCATACGAAAGTAGTATGTTTAATAGGAAAGGAAAATTAGTAAGCGTGTGCCCTCTCTCTCGCACGCCGAAAAATTGATATTGTTCCGGTGCACACCAAAACTCAAAATATTTGCTTGTTTTTCAAAAAACAAGCCTGAGACCTTGAATAAAGACTGTTGACATCTAATGGAAGCCATAGGAATTGCAATCTGGGAGTGTCACGATTGTCGTAAGGAGCCGACCAAAATGCAGCGTGGTATGTGTTCATGATGATTTTTTAATTAAAGAAAGCAGTGAACACTGAATACAAACTATACAAAACAATAAAGGAATAACGACCGTGAAGCTATAATGAGAACTGTGCTGACACAAGCAACTAACATATACAATCACCCACAAACAAACAGTGAAACCCAGGCTACCTAAGTATGATTCTCAATCAGAGACAACTAATGACACCTGCCTCTGATTGAGAACCATACTAGGCCGAAACATAGAAATCCCAAAATTATAGAAAAACAAACAGACTGCCCACCCCAACTCATGCCCTGACCATACTAAATAACGACAAAACAAAGGAAATAAAGGTCAGAACGTGACATAGTATACAGTATTCATTCTAGTATTTTTGCAGACATGAATGTAGTATGCTATAATAATCGCTGTAGTGTTTTTGCAGACTTTGCTGCAGTATACTGTAATGTTTTTGTGTACATGACTATAGTATACAGTATTCACTCTAGTGTTTTTGCCGATATAACTTTAGTATACTATAGTATTCACTGTAAAAAAAATCGGATTTTACTATAGTATACTATAATATTTACTGTAGTTTGTTTGCAGAACATGACTGTAGTATACTGTATTATTCACTGTATTGTTTTTGCAGAATATTACTGTGGTATACTATAATACTCACTGTAGTGTTTTTGTGGACATAACTGTACTACACTATAGTATTCACTGTAGAGGTTTTGTGGACTTTACTGTTGTTATCACTGTAGTGTTTTGCTGCCAGGACTGTAGTATACTGTAGTATTCACTTTTGTGTTTTTGCGGACTTTACTGTAGATTTCACTGTAGTGTTTCTGCGGACATGGCTGTAGTTTACAGTAATCACTGTAGTGTTTTTGAGGACATTGCTTTAGTATAATATAGCATTCACTGTAGTGTTTTTGCAGACATAAATGTAGTATACTATAATATTCACTCAAGCGTTTTTGCAGACATGATCATACTACACTATAGCATTCACTGTTGTGTTTTTGCAGACCTTTCTGTAGTATTCACTGTA
Organism: Oncorhynchus tshawytscha; assembly: GCF_018296145.1. Taxonomy (NCBI): domain Eukaryota; kingdom Metazoa; phylum Chordata; class Actinopteri; order Salmoniformes; family Salmonidae; genus Oncorhynchus; species Oncorhynchus tshawytscha. Next base: position 1,306,962 of record NC_056451.1, read on the forward strand.
GTGTTTCTGCAGACATGACTGTAGTATACAATGTTTACTGAAATGTTTTTGCGGACTTTACTGTCATATTCACTGTAGTGTTTCGGTGGACATGACTATACTATACAGTATTCACTGTAGTGTTTTTGCGGAAATTACTTTGGTATACTATAGTATTCACTGTAATTATTTTGCGGACATTAATGTAGTACACTATAATATTCACCATAGTGATTTTGCGGAACATTAATGTAGTATACTATAATATTCAACGTAGTGTTTCTGTGGTCATGACTGTACTACACTATAGTATTCACTGTAGAGTTTTTGCAGACTTACTGTAGTAAACACTCTGTAGTATTTTTCTGCCATGACTGTATTATACTATAGTATTCACTTTAGAGTTTTTGTATGGTTTACAGTAGATTTCACTATAGTGTTTCTGCGGATATGGATGTAGTATACAGTAATCACTGTAGTGTTTTTGCAGACATTACTTTAGTATAATATAGTATTCACTGTAGTGTTTTTGCGGACATGATCGTACTACACTATAATATTCACTGTAGTGTGTTTGCAGACTTTATTGTAGTATTTAGATATTACTTGTTAGATATTGCTGCACCATCGGAACTAAAAACCGGCAAAAAAAGAAGTCGCTTTTTCATGACCCTGTCTTTCAAAGATAATTTGTAAAAAATCTAAATAACTTCACAGATCTTCATTGTAAAGGGTTTTAACACTGTTTTCCATGCTTGTTCAATGAACCATAAACAATTAATGAACATGCTCCTGTGGAACGGTTTTTAAGACACTAACAGCTTACATACGGTAGGCAATTAAAGGTCACATTGATGAAAACTTAGGACACTAAAGAGGCCTTTCTACTGACTATGAAAAACACCAAATGAAAGATGCCCAGGGTCCCTGCTCATCTGCGTGAACGTGCCTTAGGCATGCTGCAAGGAGGCATGAGGACTGCAGATGTGGCCAAGGCAATAAATTGCAATGTCCTTACTGTGAGACGCCTAAGACAGTGCTACTGGGAGACAGGACAGACTGCTGATCGTCCTCACAGTGGCAGACCACGTGTAACCACACCTGCACAGGATCGGAACATGCGAACATCACAGCTGCGGGACAGGTACAGGATGGCAACAACAACTGCCCGAGTTACACCAGGAACGCACAATCCCTTCATCAGTGCTCAGACTGTCTGCAATAGGCTGAGAGAGGCTGGACAGAGGGCTTGTAGGCCTGTTGTAAGGCGGGTCCTCACCAGACATCACCGGCAACAATGTTGCCTATGGGCACAAACCCACCATCGCTGGACCAGACAGGACTGGCAAAAAGTGCTCTTCACTGACAAGTTGCGGTTTTGTCTCACCAGGGGTAATGGTTGAATTTACGTTTATCGTCAAAGGAATGAGCGTTACACCGAGGCCTGTACTCTGGAGCGGGATCGATTTGGAGGTGGAGGGTCTGTCATGGTCTGGGGCGGTGTGTCACAGCATCATCGGACTGAACTTGTTGTAATTGTAGGCAATCTCAACGCTATGCGTTACAGGGAAGACATCCTCCTCCCTCATGTGGTACCCTTCCTCATGTGACCCTCCAGCATGACAATGCCACCAGCCATACTGCTCGTTCTGAGCAAGATTTCCTGCAAGACAGGAATGTCAGTGTTCTGCCATGGGCAGCGAAGTGCCCGGATCTCAATCCCATTGAGCACACCTGGGACCTGTTGGATCGGAGAGTGAGGGCTAGGGCCATTCCCCCCAGAAATGTCTGGGAACTTGCTGGTGCCTTGGTGTAAGAGTGGGGTAACATCTCACAGAAAGAACTGGCTAATCTGGTGCAGTCCATGAGGAGGAGATGCACTGCAGTACTTAATGCAGCTGGTGGCCACACCAGATACTGACTGTTACTTTTGATTCTGACCCCCCTTTGTTATTCCATTTCTGTTAGTTCCATGTTCCAAGTTCCATGTCTGTGGAACTTGTTCAGTTTATGTCTCAGTTGTTGAATCTTGTTATGATCATAAAAATATTTACACGTTAAGTTTGCTGAAAATAAACGCAGTTGACAGTGAGAGGACGTTTCTTTTTTTTGCTAAGTTTATAGGCACAAGCACACTCGCAATAACATCTGCTAAACACATATCTGTGACCAATACAATTTGATTTGATTGATAGTGTAGTGCGGTCATGTCCGCAAAAATACTACAGTAAAGTCCACATAAACACTACAGTGAATATTATAGTATTTATTTATATTTTACTAGGCAAGTCAGTTAAGAACAAATGCTTATTTACAATGACGGCCTAGGAACAGTGGGTTAAGTGCCTGTTCAGGGGCAGAACGACAGATTTGTACCTTGTCAGCTCGGGGGTTTGAACTTGCAACCTTCCGGTTACTAGTCCAACGCTCTAACCACTAGGCTACCCTGCCTCCCCTGTATGCTACAGTCATGTCTGCAAAAACATTACAGTGAATACTGTAGTGTAGTACTGTCATGCCCACAAAAACACTACAGTGAATTCTATAGTATACACAGTACAGTACAGTAAAGTATTCATTGTAGTGAATACTACAGAAAAAATGTGAATTCCCAGTGAATGCAAGTTAAACAATATGTTAGGAAGAGTTGAAATCAAATGTAAAAACAAAGGGCAATACTGTAGGTGACTGAAGGGATGTCTCACTGCTCTCCATGCTGTTTGTTTCTGTGGAGAATAGTCTTTATGCAGTGACCTGCTCACCAAAGTCAGCAGAGATCCTTTAGCAACAAACACTTATGGCACCATGTCTCTCGTGCTTGGTGTTTGTTTACAGAACCAATATCACTTTCAAATTTGTTGCTTTGTTTATTTTTCTGTCTGGGTGATTGCGTGTAGTATTGTATGTTATAAAGTTTCCTTGGGAAATTTACTTGGTAATTAATCAAAAATAAACTCCTGCATACTAGGAAGGAGTGCATTAGTCAACAAAGTGTGTGCCTTAAAGATGGTAAAAGTAAGATTAATTACTATCCTTTGATGTATGAACATCCTGTAAAGTAGAGCCAACGATGCACTTGAGACAGACGTATCACAGACCCCAAAAATAGATAACAGGACACTGAAAACAAACCGTCATACCCCAGACTCCACTCTCTCTCTCTGGGTAAGCTGCTGAACATGTGAAGGAGGAGTGGTAGGGGTAATGCTCCCTTTATCCCTATCTGCAATAGCGTAGAGACGGCCTGTCTCCAGAATCAACCACGTCTCATTTACTCCTGATTATGGCTGAGGCCCGGCGAGACAGGAAATGTTGTCAGGGACGATGTGAAGGTAGATGTGCACCTCATGTTGATCCAGGAAGACTAATGGTTCCCATTAAAGATGAGTCCTGTTTGCTCCATGGGATGACACTGCTAGAGTACACAACACCGTTACTTTTGGGACAGATGGAGAGAAAAAAGGGTAGGAGTAATTCAGATGCAAAGTAGTGTCACACTGAATGGTGAGATTGGGAGCTGAGAAAGATGACCATACATGGGTTCCATATTGTGGTTGCTAAAATGAGAGGAATCTCAATATGGGGAGGTGTGGCTGGCAGGACATAGATTATTGGATTCGATTTTTTCATAAATTGTGCAAATTAAATGTAGTGTACACCACAATGTTTTTTTTATCACTATGGACATATTTTATGTGGTAGATTCTCTGGCAATTATTTATTATACAGCGTTATGAGATTCACTGGATATGTCTGGTCATGAGTACTGTTCCAGGAACATGAAGAGATTAAATGGTGATCACTGAAAAACACACCCGTCAGGCATATGAGTACATTTCAGCCATGAACCTATAATAGCATTTAGTGAAGCCTAGTTTGACCCCTGACACGCCCCAGTCAAAACCACTCTCATCACATCCCCCTAGAGAGTGTAAAATGTGAGCTGTGATGTAAATTCTTTGTTTTCACCACTGGAGTTTTACACAGTTATCAATCTTCTCTCTCTGTGCAGTATCATCATTGGGATCACTGGCCACACTGTACAAAATGGCAATCATCTCGGGAGGGGAGGGGGCAATTTAAGTGCATTACACAACACTAATCTCTCATGGACAGACGTGCATAACATATATGTATCTTAACAGTTATGCAAGATTTTGTATCTGAGTTTCCGAGATTACACAAAACATACAGTGGTGGGGAATGGGTTTTGGTGTGGGGGTAAGATAATATATGGAGATAGTAATACTATAGTGGTCTAATGGGAAAAGAGGAGGTTTAGTATCTCAGGATTCCATAGAGAAGGAATCATGGTACATTGAGAAAGACAGGGACAGTGCAGACTCAGGTCCAGGCTTTAACCTGGCATGTAGCTAGTGTCCATATGGGAATTCAAGGTGGGTGGTATAACTATCAGCTCTGTGAAGACTTTAAATTTGGGAATGTGAGAGACATGCTGGAGTTTGACTGTGGCTGCAATCTGTGGTCTAAATACCCATGCTCCCTAACCAAAAACATCCAGAGGATAGGATCATTTATGTTACTCACAATTTCACTGTGTCATTGCAGAGACTACAGCATTAGCTGTAAAAAAGTGGAATTGACAGCATTTTAACTACTTTGCATTTATGAAACTAACAGACAATCATAATATCAGCAAGAAATATAAAATTCCCAGTTTATGCTACAAAACCAACTTGATTGGAGGTTTTAAAATAGGTTATATTTGACTCAACATTCCATGACGTACAGTCGTGGCCAAAAGTTTTGAGAATGACACAAATATTAATTTTAACTAAGTCTGCTGCCTCAGTTTGTATGATGGCAATTTACAAATACTCCACAATGTTATGAAGCGTGATCAGATGAATTGCAATTAATTGCAAAGTCCCTCTTTGCCATGCAAATGAACTGAATCCTCCCCCCCAAAAAAATGTCCACTGCATTTCAGCCCTGCCACAAAAGGACCAGCTGACATCATGTTAACACAGCTGTGAGTGTTGACAAGGACAAGGCTGGAGATCACTCTGTCATGCTGATTGAGTTCGAATAACAGACTGGAAGCTTCAAAAGGAGGGTGGTGCTTGGAATCATTGTTCTTCCTCTGTAAACCATGGTTACCTGCAAGAAAACACGTGCCGTCATCATTGCTTTGCACAAAAAGGGCTTCACAGGCAGTATTGCTGCCAGTAAGATTGCACCTAAATCAACCATTTATCGGATCATCAAGAACTTCAAGGAGAGGGGTTTAATTGTTGTGAAGAAGGCTTCAGGGTGCCCAAGAAAGTCCAGCAAGCGCCAGGACCATCCCCTAAATTTGATTCAGCTGCGGGATCGTGACCCCACCAGTACAGAGCTTGCTCAGGAATGGCAGCAGGCAGGTGTGAGTGCATCTGCTCGCACAGTGAGGCGAAGACCTTTGGAGGATGGGCTGGTGTCAAGAATGGCAGCAAAGAAGCCACTTCTCTCCAGAAAAAACATCAGGGACAGACTGATATTCTGCAAATGGTACAGGGATTGGACTGCTGAGGACTGGGGTAAAGTCCTTTTCTCTAATGAATTCCCTTTCCTATTGTTTGGGGCATCTGGAAAAAAGCTTGTCCGGAGAAGACAAGGTGAGCGCTAGCATCAGTCCTGTGTCATGCCAACAGTAAAGCATCCTGAGACCATTCACGTCTGAGGTTGCTTCTCAGCCAAGGGAGTGGACTCACTCACAATTTTGCCTAAGAACACAGCCATGAATAAAGAATGGTACCAACACATCCTCCAAGAATAACTTCTCCCAACCACCCAGGAACAGTTTGGTGATGAACAATGCCTTTTCCAGTATGATGGAGCACCTTGCAGTAAGGCAAAAGTGATAACTAAGTGGCTCGAGGAACAAAACATCGATATTTTGGGTCCATGGCCAGGAAACTCCCCAGACCTTAATCCCATTGAGAACTTGTGGTCAATCCTCAAGAGGCGGGTGGACAAACAAAAATCCACAAATTCTGACACACTCCAAGCATTGATTATTCAAGAATGGGCTGCCATCAAGCCCTGGATGTGGCCCAGAAATTAATTGACAGCATGACAGGGCGGATTGCAGAGGTCTTGAAAAAGAAGGGTCAACAATGCAAAAATGTACTCTTTTCATCAACTTCATGTAATTGTCAATAAAAGCTTTTGACACTTGAAATGAAATGCTTGTAATTATACTTCAGTATTCCATAGTAACATCTGACAAAAATATCTAAAGACACTGAGGCAGCAAACTTTGTGAAAATGTATATTTGTGTCATTCTCAAAACTTTTGGCCACGACTGTACACTAGCGCATTGTTGGCAAAATAGATGGATGCAGTTCAATGCATGATTAATGTAATTCACCAATACATTTCTTGGTAGTCCTAAAACTATTGCTATCAGGTTGTAAATCACAGCTGACCTGGTACATTGTTTGCTGCCTCCATTCGGGATGCACTGTTTCAGTTTCAATGACTCAATATTTTGGACAAAAACTTACAATTGTAAATAAGGCTGGGAATGTCAATACAATCAGACTAGCAAGGGCAATGATCACAAGTCCATCATAACGTGGCTAATAGGCTATCATGTATATCTATGTAGCAAGCTAAAAACATGGAGCCTAACGTTAACTAGAGACCTAGCTAGCTAGCTGCTAAATGGTTGTCAAATCAAAATCAAATCAAACTGTATTAGTCACATGCTCCGAATACAACCTTACAATGAAATGCTTACTTACAAGCCCCTAACCAACAATGCAGTTTAAAAAATACGAATAAGAAATAAAAGTGAGAAGTAGTTAAAGAGCAGCAGTAAAATCCAGTTAGAATCAGGAATCCCCCAGGGTAGCTGTTTAGGCCCCTTGCAAGGAATAAGTTAGCCCTAAATATTTCTAAAACTAAAGCATTGTATTTGGAACAAAACACTCACTAAACCCTAAACCTCAACTAAATCTTGGAATAAATAATGTGGAAATTGAGCAAGTTGAGATGGTGAAACTCCTTGGAGTAAGCCTAGATTGTAAACTGTCATGGTCAAAACATATTGATGTAGAAGTAGCTAAGATGGGGAGAAGTCTGTCTATAACAAAGCAATGCTCTATCTTCTTAACAACACTATCAACAAGGCAGGTCCTACAGGCCCTAGTTTTGTCGCACCTTGACTACTGTTCAGTCGTGTGGTAAGGTGGTAAGGACTTAGGAAAATTGCAATTGGCTTAGAACAGGGCAGCACGGCTGGTTCTTGGATGTACACAGAGAGCTAATATTAATAATATGCATGTCAATCTCTCCTGGCTGAATGTGGAGGAGAGATTGACTTCATCGCTACTTCGATTTATGAGAGGTATTGACATGTTGCACCGAGCTGTCTGTCTAAACTACTGGCACACAGCTCGGACACCCATGCATACCCCACAAGACATGCCACAAGAGGTCTCTTCACAGTCCCCAAGTCCAGAACAGACTATGTGAGGCACACAATACTACATAGAGCCATGACTACATGGAACTACTGTATATTCCACATCAAGTAACTCATGCCAGCAGTAAAATTAGTTTAAAAAACAGATAAAAACACCTTATGGAACAGCGGGGACTGTGAAGCAAAACAAACATTGGCACAGACACATGCATACACACGATAACATACGCACTATACATACACGTGGATATAGTACTGTAGTTACAGTATGTGGTAGTGGTGGAGTATGGGCCTGAGGGCACACAGTGTGTTGTGAAATCTGTGAATGTATTGTAATTTGCTTTTAATTTTATAAACTGCCTTAATTTTGCTCTACCGCAGGAAGAGTAGCTGCTGCTAAATACAAATTCAAATAGCGAGACAATATACAGGGGGTACCGGTACAGAGTCAATGTGCGGGGGCACCGGTTAGTCGAGGTAATTGAGGTAATATGTACATGTAGGTAGAATTATTAAAGTGACTATACATAGATAATAACAGAGAGTAGCAGCGGCGTAAAAAGGGGGGGCAGATGCAAATAGTCTGGGTAACCATTTGATTAGATGTTTAGAAGCCTCTTGGACCTAGACTTGGTGCTCCGGTACCGCATGCGGTAGCAGAGAGAACAGTTACGAAGAGGGTGGCTGGAGTCTTTGACCATTGTTAGGGCCTTCCTCTGACACTGCGTGGTATAGAGGTCCTGGATGGCAGGAAGCTTGGCCCCAGCGATGCACTGGGCCGTACGCACTACCCTCTGTAGTGCCTTGGGGTCGGAGGACGAGCAGTTTCCATACCAGGCAGTGATGCAACCAATGCTCTCGATGGTGCAGCTGTAGAACCTTTTGAGGATCTGAGGATCCATGCCAAATCTTTTCAGTCTCCTGAGGGGGAATATGTCTTGTCATGCCCTCTTCACTACTGTCTTGGTATGCTTGGACCATGTTAGTTTGTTGGTGATGTGGACACCAAGGAATTTGAAGCTCTCAACTTGCTCCACTACAGCCCCATCGATGAGAATGGGGGCGTGCTCGGTCTTCCTTTTCCTATAGTCCACAATCATCTCCTTTGTCTTGATCACGTTGAGAGACAGGTTGTTGTCCTGGCACCACACCACCACACCGTCAGGATGTCCAGTATCCAGTCATGTAATTGGAGGAGTGGGTGAGTGAGTGACTGACTGACTGACTTTTACCCCTCATGTCATTTTTTGGTGGCTATAAACAGCTAGATGCAGGTGTCATTTGGTTAGCTAGCAAGAACTTAAACAACTGTTATCTGTTAGCTAGCATATCTCTTTCGCTTTGGCAAATTCACTCTGGCTATCTAGCTAGCTACTCTGATTTCAAAGCAGAATATCTGAGGAATTTACGAACGCACAACACTCACTGAATATGACTGGTGTCAGTAAACGTAGGCAAAAAAGTTATAGTTAGTAATGAACGCTCTAGATAACATGTAAACAGTCTGACCAACTCTGCTAGGGTGAGTAAAATTGTCAGAGTGAGGTGTTCTCTCATTTGTGTCTGGAAGTAGCTAGCTAGCAAGCTTGCCAACTTTAACCAGTTAGCTTGGGTGCTTGGTTGGGACAAGCATACATTGGCAGGCAAGCTGCAGAAGGATGAGTAGGCTACAGTACAAATTCCAATTGTTTATCAGTGCAATTTTGATGGTCAACTAGCTGAAAAAGTTTGAGAGGGTTTATCTAATGTTCCTTTGTTAGATTTCAGCACATCTTGCTCTGGCTAGCATTAGTTATTGATCTTGTTGTTGTTGGTGTGCATACCTGAGGGAGAGAGAGCCTACCTTTTCATGGTTGTTTGACCAATAGGACTGTAAAGTTCCCAAATGCAAGAGACTCCTGTGGTATTTGTAGAAATCCATTCAGCTGTATTTTGTGGCTTTTGGCGAATGCATTCTAATAAGCTAAAATCCCGCTGTTGCAACTACCTGTAAACACACAGTCCAGTTCAAAGTGAGTGATGACAGGCCTGTGTGGCAAATGGCTTGTTTGCATAAAGGTCTACTGTAGTTCTGATTGGCTATGGTGCAGTGGTCTGCGTGGACTCTGGTCCTGGACAAGAGAGATGCATCTTTATCAGGTTTTATAATTTCCTGCAATTTGTCCAAACACATTGCTATAGAATTTTCACAAATGCCTTAGTATACGTAAATCCCAAACATTCTAGGAATTTATGAAAATGTGAAAATGACCATATCCAAGTGCTCACTTGTCAGATTTTTTTTTTTAAAGTTTCATATTGCTTACTGGCTTACTGGGGCTCTCTCATGCCGTCCCTGGAGGGGGTGCGTCACCTGAGTGGGTTGATTCACTGTTGTGGTCATCCTGTCTGGGTTGGCGCCCCCCTTGGGTTGTGCCGTGGCGGAGATCTTTGTGGGCTATACTCAGCCTTGTCTCAGGATGGTAAGTTGGTGGTTGAAGATATCCCTCTAGTGGTGTGGGGGCTGTGCTTTGGCAAAGTGGGTGGGGTTATATCCTTCCTGTTTGGCCCTGTCCGGGGTGACCTCGGATGGGGCCACAGTGTCTCCTGACCCCTCCTGTCTCAGCCTCCAGTATTTATGCTGCAGTAGTTTATGTGTCGGGGGCTGGGGTCAGTTTGTTATATCTGGAGTACTTCTCCTGTCCTATTCGGTGTCCTGTGTGAATCTGAGTGTGCGTTCTCTAATTCTCTCCTTCTCTCTTTCTTTCTCTCTCTCGGAGGACCTGAGCCCTAGGACCTGAGCTCCAGGACTACCTGACATGATGACTACTTGCTGTCCCCAGTCCACCTGGCCATGCTGCTGTTCCAGTTTCAACTGACCTGAGCCCTAGGACCATGCCCCAGGACTACCTGACATGATGACTCCTTGCTGTCCCCAGTCCACCTGGCCATGCTGCTGCTCCAGTTTCAACTTCCACCTGACTGTTCTGCCTTATTATTATTCGACCATGCTGGTCATTTATGAACATTTGAACATCTTGGCCATGTTCTGTTATAATCTCCACCCGGCACAGCCAGCCTGGTTCCTCTCTAGGTTTCTTCCTAGGTTTTGGCCTTTCTAGGGAGTTTTTCCTAGCCACCGTGCTTCTACACCTGCATTGCTTGCTGTTTGGGGTTTTAGGCTGGGTTACTGTACAGCACTTTGAGATATCAGCTGATGTACGAAGGGCTATATAAATAAATTTGATTTGATTTGATTTGATATTATTCCTGTGAGTGTACTGTATATGAACAGATTTTTAAAAGATTTCATGTTGCTAAGATGCTGCCAGTTCCACTGTAAAAGCCCATGCACACATAACTCAAACACACATAAAACATGCATACTGTTGTGCACAAATGATATTGATTGTCATGTTGAATGTGGTATAGTCTTAGGTTTTATTGGTCTCTGGTGTCTGCCTGTATTTCTCTCTGTAACGGTTTTCTAGTGGTGATGAAAGAGAGTCGGACCAAACTGCAGCGTGTCGATTGCGATCCATGTTTAATATAACAAAAAACACGAACTTACAAAAAAACAATAAACGAAACCGAAACAGCCTATCTGGTGCAAACTAACAACGAGTACACATAGGACACTAAGGACAATCACCCACGACAAACTCAAAGAATATGGCTGCCTAAATATGGTTCCCAATCAGAGACAACGATAAGCATCTGCCTCTGATTGAGAACCACTCCAGACAGCCATAGACTTTGCTAGACAACCCACTAAGCTACAATCCCAATACCACCACCAAAACCCCAAGACAAACACACCACAATTACAAAAACCCCATGCCACACCCTGGCCTGACCAAATACATAAAGATGAACACAAAATACTTTGACCAGGGCGTGACAGAACCCCCCCCCTAAGGTGCGGACTCCCGAACGCACCTCAAAACAATAGGGAGGGTCCGGGTGGGCGTCTGTCCATGGTGGCGGCTCCGGCGCGGGACGTGGACCCCACTCCTTTAATGTCTTAGTCCCCTCTCCCTTCGTCCCTGGATAGTCCACCCTCGCCGCCGACCATGGCCTAGTAGTCCTCACCCAGAACCCCACTGGACTGAGGAGCAGATCGGGACTGAAGGACAGCTCGGGACCGAGGCAGCTCGGGACTGAGGGGAAGCTCGGGAGTGAGAGAAAGCTCAGGAGTGAGAGAAAGCTCAGGAGTGAGAGGAAGCTCAGGAGTGAGAGGAAGCTCAGGAGTGAGAGGAAGCTCAGGAGTGAGAGGAAGCTCAGGAGTGAGAGGAAGCTCAGGAGTGAGAGGAAACTCAGGCCGGTAAATAGATCTACCAGCTCCTGGCTGACTGGGGGCACTGGCGGCGCTGGGCAGACTGGGGGCACTGGCGGCGCTGGGCAGACTGGCGGCACTAGCTGCCCCATATAGGCTGACAGCTCTGGCGGCTTCTTACAGACTGACCGCTCTGGCGGCTCCGTGCTGACTGGCAGCTCCTTGCAGACTGGCAGCTCCTTACAGACTGACAGCTCCGTGCAGACTGACAGCTCCGTGCAGACTGACAGCTCCGTGCAGACTGGCAGCTCCGTGCAGACTGGCAGCTCCATGCAGACTGGCAGCTCCATGCAGACTGGCTGCTCCATGCAGACTGGCTGCTCTATGCAGACTGACATCTCTGGCTGCTTCATGCAGACTGACAGCTCTGGCTGCTCCATGTAGACTGGCTGCTTCATGCAGACTGGCAGCTCGGGCTGCTTCATGTAGACTGACAGCTCTGGCTGCTCCATGCGGACTGACAGCTCTGGCTGCTCCATGTAGACTGACTGCTTCATGCAGACTGGCAGCTCGGGCTGCTTCATGTAGACTGACAGCTCTGGCTGCTCCATGCGGACTGACAGCTCTGGCTGCTCCATGCGGACTGACAGCTCTGGCTGCTCCATGCGGACTGACAGCTCTGGCTGCTCCATGCGGACTGACAGCTCTGGCTGCTCCATGCGGACTGACAGCTCTGGCTGCTCCATGCAGACTGACAGCTCTGGCTGCTCCATGTAGACTGGCTGCTTCATGCAGACTGGCAGCGCGGGCTGCTTCATGTAGACTGACAGCTCTGGCTGCTTCATGCAGACTGGCAGCTCTGGCTGCGCTGAACAGGCGGGAGACTCCGGCAGCGCTGGAGATGAGGAAAGCTCCGACAGCGCTAGATAGGCGGGAGACTTCGGCAGCGCAGGAGAGGAGAAAGGCTCCGACAGCGCTGGAGAGGCGAGGCGCACTGTAGGCCTGATGCGTGGTGCTGGTACTGGTGGTACTGGACCGAGGACACGCACAGGAAGCCTGGTGCGGGGAGCTGCTACCGGAGGGCTGGGGTGTGGAGGTGGTACTGGATAGACCGGACCGTGCAGGCGCACTGGAGCTCTTGAGCACCGAGCCTGCCCAACCTTACCTGGTTGAATGCTCCCGGTTGCCCTGCCAGTGCGGCGAGGTGGAATAGCCTGCACTGGGCTATGCAGGCGAACCGGAGACACCGAGCGCAAGGCTGGTGCCATGTAAGCCGGCCCAAGGAGACGCACTGGGGACCAGATGCGTAGAGCCGGCTTCATGGCATTTGGCTCGACGCTCAATCTAGCCCGGCCGATACGCGGAGCTGGAATATACCGAACCGGGCTGTGCACCCGCACTGGAGACACCGTGCGCTCCACAGCATAACACGGTGCCTGCCCGGTCTCTCCAGCCCCCGGTAAGCACAGGGAGTTTGCGCAGGTCTCCTACCTGGCATAGCCATACTCCCTGTAAGCCCCCAAGAAATTTTGGGGCTGACTCTCGGGCTTCCATCCGCTCTGCCGTGCTAGCTCCTCATAATGCCGCCTCTCTGCTTTTGCTGCCTCCAGCTCGGCTTTGGGGCGACAATAATCTCCAGGCTCATTCCAGGGTCCTTTACCGTCCAATTCCTCCTCCCATGTCCATAACTCCAGGTGGTGCAACCTCTCCCACTGTAGCTGCTGCTGCTCCTGCTGCTGCTGCCTCTGTTGCCTCTTCTCCTGTTGCTCCTTTGGGCGGCTACACTCCCCTGGTTTAGCCCAGGGTCCTCTCCCGTCGAAGATCTCCTCCCATGACCAGAAATCCTTGGTGAGCATCTCCTTTTTCGGCTGCTCCTGCCTGTTGACACGCCGCTTGGTCCGTTGGTGGTGGGTGATTCTGTAACGGTTTTCTAGTGGTGATGAAAGAGAGTCGGACCAAACTGCAGCGTGTCGATTGCGATCCATGTTTAATATAACAAAAAAAACACGAACTTACAAAAAAAACAATAAACGAAACCGAAACAGCCTATCTGGTGCAAACTAACAACGAGTACACATAGGACACTAAGGACAATCACCCACGACAAACTCAAAGAATATGGCTGCCTAAATATGGTTCCCAATCAGAGACAACGATAAGCATCTGCCTCTGATTGAGAACCACTCCAGACAGCCATAGACTTTGCTAGACAACCCACTAAGCTACAATCCCAATACCACCACCAAAACCCCAAGACAAACACACCACAATTACAAAACCCCATGCCACACCCTGGCCTGACCAAATACATAAAGATGAACACAAAATACTTTGACCAGGGCGTGACACTCTCTCTGTCCCTCACAGCTCCCCACGATCTCAGAGACTATGTCTAAAGTAGGACCCATGAATCGCTAAAAGTGCAAACATGTAGTTAAGTCTAAATATGTCTGCGTGCATTTACGTGGGCGACACGTTTTATTACAAGAAGAAAAAAATGAAAGCATGGATTTGGGGAAAATGCCTGTTTTCCAGAAAAGGGTAATGACAGACCGCTCAGCTAGAAGAGGTGGGAGCTGTCACCCGTGTCGCTCGCCAACCTCAGCCAGGCACCATCCGAGCCTGCCAAATCTTCTTGGTCAAATATATGAGCCACGTAACATTACTTCTTGGTCAGATATATGAGCCACGTAACATTACTTCTTGGTCAGATATATGAGCCACGCAACAAAGCTGTAACAAGCTTTTTTACATGTAATTACAGGCATTCAGAGGGGGATTGCTTGCATTGAAGCACTTGCGAAGAGTGCATTTTTGGGGGGACTCATACCATTTGATTGCTCTACACTTTTGTCTTTCCTCTCCTACTATTCCAAGCTGGGAAATGGCCTTTTTGCATATGGAGTGTGACAAATGGCTTGACTGCAACATTTAGCCTTTTCGTGCAGTATAGAGGAAAGGCAGGAGAAAATACATTGTGCATATGTTGGCATGGCATAGTACGTGATGTGATGTGTGAGGTAAAACCTGTTTCCTGTGTCTTTTGTCTTATCATGCTGAGGGGTTTGACACCCTACATATGTGCTACATATCCCCACTGGATGGATAGGGGGACAAATAAATAACAAATAAAAATGTATTTTGTTTTACCAAATTTTTTTTTTGCTTTGGCTTTTTGGGCCTTTTTGTGCAGCTTTTATAATTGGGCCTTGCTGCACATGTTGCAAGGCAGATCCTGACTGTGACAGATCTGGAAGTCCCTCAGGGGGGTTTGCCAGTTGTCATTGTACTCAGCGTAATACATTACAATCAAACACTAACCTTTGTCGGTTATGTTATTTAATGTATTCATCTTTTGACCTTGGCACCACGGGGTATTAGGTGCCTTTTTTAATCAATCAAAAGATGAAAATGGACTCATGCAATACCATTCTTACCAGGAAGGAGCATGTCTCAGTAAATCATTGCTGGTTCATTTATAAATAGAACAAAGTCACAAAGTTAAACATTTATTGTTTCCAACTTTACAAAAATAATGTAGGTAAAGCAGCATTCAATATGTGCTTCACTTTGTGAGTCTAGGTTGATATGAGTACTGTCATTCACCTGGCTAGTGCTCTCATGAGTTTGTTAAAAGTGCTGGTTATTATGGTGAAGTTTACATTCTATGGGTGTGTCACTGCATGGTGGGAGGAGGATCGGAATGTGTACTTTCCATCAACCTACCAACACCAACCACACCCCCTGTCTATGTCCTCATATGACCCAATGACCTCACATTGTCGTCTTCACAATCACCCATTTGCACGCTCGCACACACGTACGTACACACAAACACACACTAGCACACACAAGCACTAGCACAAACCCATCAAAGTCAAATGCTACAGACCTCACACCATGCCACAAGGGAACTCACACACACATGCACGCACACCCACCCACAACCTCTCTGGAAGAGTCACAATGTAACACACACCCACTGACCCCACAGCAGTTGTCCACGTCAGTCCAGCAGAAGTCATGTGAACTCTGAATCCAGTCCAGTGTAGGGGAGACTGGGGTTGGTTGTTGTGTAATAAATGTCAAGATAAAAATGTGTGTCCTCCGTATGAGATGTCATCCATGTGGTCAATTATAGGTCAAGATCACAAAACATTGAGAGGAATATTATCATCCCCATTGGAACAAAGTAAGTTAATGACGTTGAAAAGACGCCTAGAAGATGTTGAAAAGACGTCTATGTTTTACAAGTTTGGACAGTACAGTACAGCACAGCACAGTTAGTACATAATACCTGTAAAGTGTACAGTACAGTGCAGTACAGTAGGACAAAGTACAGTACAGTACATTGCAGTACAGTGCGGTAAGGTTCAGTTGAATTCAGTAGAGTATAGTTGCTATATATATACTATATATGCCCTATAAACCAAAAAGGCAGTAACTGCTCATTGCGTGGAACTGAGAAAAATGGCTTTTATTTACCTTGGTTAAACAGTAACTTTATGCAGTTACTGCTAACATGACCCGACATTTTCTCCAAAACACAATACAATATAGGCAGGATACTTGTCCACAAGATTAAGCATGCATACTCTGTAGCAAAAACGACATTAACTCATTTTCGACCAAATGAGCAGTTACTGCCTTTTTGCTTGGTAGGGCTTAGAGCATAATAGAGTGCAGTACATTGTACTCTACCCTACAGTGCTGTACTCTACTCTACTGTGCAGTACTGAACTGAACTATACTCTACTTTACTGTATCATACTGTGCTTTACTGTACTATACTGTATTGAACTGAACTATACTCTACTTTACTGTACTCTACTCTACTGAATACACAGTACTTTTCTTTAATTTACTTTACTGAACTATACCATATACTGTGCTGTCCAAACTTGTGAAACATAGACATCTATAATTGATTCAGATTTGGTCTGGTCCGGACCTGCTTGTCAAAACTGTGAGTCATGCAACTCTGAGAGTCAGCCACACACACACACACACACACACACACACACACACACACACACACACACACACACACACACACACACACACACACACACACACACACACACACACACACACACACACACACACACACACACACACACACCTGTTCCTGTTTGAAAAAGCATTCATTGTCCCCCTCCAAAAAATATGGTTAACACAAATGTTTACAGCTTTACTTTTTTCCACTTTATCAAAACATTTCATTTTCATCCAAATATCAGATGATTACTGCTGTTTATTTTATTAAGCATTTATATGTCAATTTTAGTGGCGTAAGAACTGCATCAAAGCAAATATGTTGAATTTATTTTGACTTATTTATTTTTTATTATGTTAGATATAAATACTGTTCAATAAATAAAGGTTTTACTTTTTCAAAAACTTTGTAAATTGTTTCAATTGTTGCTGAAAAACAAATGGCCAACACTGTGACAACCAACCCCATACTTAAGTGATAATTCCCTCTAAGCCGGTGTTTGGAGGAAATATTGGCAGCGGTGTTGTTCGTCTCGGGGCTAGCAAACCGTGCCAATGTATCCTCCAAACACCGCCTTCGAGGGCATTATCACTTTTATACAACAGCTTACCAACATATACAAATAATGATTTATGTATTTGAATGAAAAACGTTATTTTGATTAATTCATTCATACTATTTCATCCTTCCACGAGATGTAGTCCTGACACGAATCTAGCATTGCTACACAAGCCCGCTGGTCGTTTGTACTATCGGATCGGTCGTTATTTTTGCTCTGTATCTATGGACGCAACCCAGTCGTTTGTTCTAAATGTTCAATTGCCATACTGGCTGGCAGTGTTCTTATTCCTTGCTTGCTAGCTAGCCAACTATGGCTAACTTAAAGTCACGTCAAACAGAAAAACAACAAAGTGTCTGCATTTGCAATTGTTTAAACAGTTTTTTAGTGACATTTCTTTGGATACATCCATAACAATGAGCGAATGATGTGTGATTTCACCTGGAACATATACTCCCTCGTCAGTACACTGTTGTTCAGAAGAACTAGTCAACAAAACAGCTAACGCAATAACTTCAAATTGAAGCTGGAAAGACTGTAAACTAGCAGCACTACCTGTTTTCTATTGATTTTCTTTGTATATACAGTTCCTTTGGAAATAATTCAGACCCATTGACATTTTCCACATATTGTTAAGTTACAGCCTTATTCTGAAATTGATTAAATATATATATTTCATCAGCAATCTACACACAATACTCCTTGATGACAAAGCGAAAGTAGGTTTTTCAATGTTCGCAATGAGACTCCAAATTGAGCTCAGGTGCATCCTGTTTCCATTGATCATCCTTGAGATGTTTCTACTGCTTGGTTGGAGTCCACTTGTGGGCAATTCAATTGATTTAACATGATTTGGAAAGGCAAATACCTGTCTATATAAGGTTCCACAGTTGACAGTGCATGTCAGAGCAAAAACCAAGCCATGAGGTCAAAGGAATTGTCTGTCAAGGTCCGAGACAGGATTGTGTCGAGCCACAGATCTGGGGAAGGGTACCAAAACATTTTTGCAGCATCGAAGGTCCCCAAGAACACAGTGGCCTCCATCATTCTTAAATGGAAGAATTTAGGAACCACCAAGACCCTTCCTAGAGCCGACTGCCCGGCCAAACTGAGTATTCAGGGGAGAAGGACCTTGGTCAGGAAGGTGACCAAGAACCCAATGGTCACTCTGACAGAGCTCTAGAGTTCCTCCGTTGAGATAGGAGAACCTTCCAGAAGGACAATCTAGAGTGGCCAGACGGAAGCCACTCCTCATTAAAAGGTGCATGACAGCCCGCTTGGAGTTTTCCAAAAGGTACCTAAAGACGCTCAGACCATGAGAAACAAGATTCTCTGGTCTGATGAAACCAAGATTCAACTGTTTAGCCTGAATGCCAAGTATCACGTCTGGAGGAAACCTGGCACCATCCCTACAGTGAAGCATGGTGGTGGCAGCATCCTCCTTTGGGGATGTTTTTCAGCTAAAGGGACTGGGAGACTAGTCAGGATCGAGGAAAGATGAACAGAGCAATGTACAGAGAGATCATTGATGAAAACCTGCTCCAGAGTGCTCAGGACCTCAGACTGGAGTGAAGGTTCACCATCCAACAGCACAATGACCCTTAGCCCACAGCCAAGACAATGCTGAATGTCCTGGAACCCGATCGAACATCTCTGGAGAGATACAGGTGTGCCAAGCTTGTAGCGTCTTACCCAAGAAGACTCAAGGCTATACTCCCTGCCAAATGTACTTCAACTAAGTATTGAGTAAAGGGTCTGAATACGTATGTAAATGTAATATTTCGTTTTTTGTTTTTTTATAAATTTGCAAAATTGTCTCAAAACCTCTTTTTGCTCTGTCATTACGGGGTATTGTGTGTAGATTGATGAGGGGGGGAAAACAATTTCATCAATTTTAGAATAAGTCTACAACGTAACAAAATGTGGAAAAGTCAATTGGTCTGAATACTTTCCGAATGCATTGTATCCATAAAAAGGATGCTGATTCATGATTTCGACTGGCTGAGAAAAGCTGTCTGCCTGTCTGTCTCGTCCCAACTCCCGACACGTTCATTACTATGCGACAGCTGGAGATTGAATTTGAATATTGAAGCAAGGTTGCAAATGTCGGAGAGACAGACAGCAAGGTCTATGCAAATGTCCACTGTCAAAAACGAAATGTTAGTCTAAAGAAATGTGAGATAATGTCTAGATGCAACTGTTTAGCCTGAATGCCAAGTATCACGTATGCTTTTTATAATGGAGGTCAAGTTCATAAATTCCCTGGCTGTGCTGATGAGACAATGGGTTGCACAGTCAGATGAAACAGAGTAAATAAATGCTTTCTCTAATTCTCTCTTTCTCTCTTTCTTTCTCTCTCTCGGAGGACCTGAGCCCTAGGACCATGCCCCAGGACTACCTGACATGATGACTCCTTGCTGTCCCCAGTCCACCTGGCCGTGCTGCTGCTCCAGTTTCAACTGTTCTGCCTTACTATTATTCGACCATGCTGGTCATTTATGAACATTTGAACATCTTGGCCATGTTCTGTTATAATCTCCACCCGGCACAGCCAGAAGAGGACTGGCCACCTCACATAGCCTGGTTCCTCTCTAGGTTTCTTCCTAGGTTTTGGCCTTTCTAGGGAGTTTTTCCTAGCCATTGTGCTTCTACACCTGCATTGCTTGCTGTTTGGGGTTTTAGGCTGGGTTTCTGTACAGCACTTTGAGATATTAGCTGATGTACGAAGGGCTATATAAATACATTTGATTTGATTTGATTTGATGATAAGCATTTTAACATCAACGATTTAGTCGGTGGTAACTTGTGGAATAGACAGGGGATGGGGCTGGCTGTCTTAAGTTGACAGAATGTGTTTAATGGCTTATAACTCAATATTGGAATTATATATGAGGATTTAAAGGGTCCCTATTTCAAGTTCTCCTAATATTGAAAATAGTATTGTAAGATATACTGGTACTGAGAAATACACTAATTAGTCAAAAGTGTGACAACCAACTCCCCTATGTGTATGTGCCCGAAAAAAATATTTCTACAAGGTCACTATTTTAATGCATGGGCAAATTAAGCCATTCTATGAATTAGTGCATACATTATAACACAATGCATATGATATTTATCTCATGAGGCTAAAATGTGGACACTACACAACACTTGACGAAAATTTTGGGCCAATTGGCACCCCTCCATTGGCATCGTTTTCTCACTTCTGTGGAAACCAATGACCCAGTGCACAGATAGAGCCCTTGTGGGGCAGAGGCTCTGACCTTTAAATAGGACCTGAGTTAAAAGTCCTTTCAGCACCTGATCGTTATGGCTGCTATTTAAAAGCACTGACAATAACATCCTTGGCCATTAACAGTGGTATCCCGGAAAGCATCCAAATCTACCTTACAAGATATGTCCGCCAACAGTGCAATACTGTTGTCCCATATTGGTTTTTCATATACAGTGCATTCGGAAATATATATAAGTATTCAGACCCTTTGACTTTTTACACATTTTGTTACAGCCTTAAAAATAGATTAAATTTAAAAAATCCTCATCAATCTACACACAATACTCCATGATGACAAAGCGAAAACAAGATTTTCAATTTTCTTGCTAATTTATAATTTAAAAAAACCTCAAATAACTTATTTACATAAGTATTCAGACCCTTTTCCATGAGACTCGAAATTGAGCTCAGGTACATCCTGTTTCCACTGATCATCCTTGAGATGTTTCTACAACTTGATTGGAGTCCACCTGTGGTAAATTCAATTGATTGGACATGATTTGGAAAGACACACACCTGTCTATAAAAGGTCCCACAGTTGAATGTGCATTCACAGCAAATGGGGGCGAAGGTTCACCTTCCAACAGGACAAAGACCCTAAGCACACAGTCAAGACAATGCAGTAGTGGCTTCGGGACAAGTCTCTGGATGTCCTTGAGTGGCCCAGACAGAGCCCGGACTTGAACCCGATCTAACATCTCTGGAGAGACCTGAAAATAGCTGTGCAGCAACGCTCTCATCCAACCTGACAGAGCTTGAGAGGATCTGCAGAGAAGAATGGGAGAAACTCCCCAAATACAGGTGTGGCAAGCTTGTAGCGTCATACCCAAGAAGACTCGAGGCTGTAATCACTGCTAAAGGTGCCTCAACAAAGTACTGAGTAAAGGGTCTGAATACTTATGTAAATGTGATATTGTATTTTTTATTTTTAATACATTTTTAAAAAATGTCTAAATTCCCTTTATTGGTTTGTCATTTTGGGGTATTGTGTGTAGATTGATGAGGGAACAAAACAATATAATCAATTTTAGAATAAGTGTAATACGTTTTAGAATAATGTAACAAACTGTTGAAAATATGAAGGGGTCTGAATACTTTCCGAATGCACCTGTACAATTACAAAAGAATCCAGGTGGCACCTACATTTTACGATCAGACTGACCTACTTTCTTTAAGAAGTTCCTATGGATTGGTTGGTGTCATGCAGCATTTCACTACAGTCATAGAGCCTTTTTTGGCCAGTCCCTTGATGGTCACAACTAAGTGCATAGCAGTGGGAACTATGGTGACCACAGCCACAACATTCAGTGGGACCACAGCTCCTCCTACTGGTCCCGAGGTTAACTCACTCTGGGAAAAACAGAAGGATTTACCTTTAGAACCTTAATTGATTTAATTGATGACATACATAGCAGGTTTAACCCCATCATATGAATGCTGTAAAGAAGTATTCTCTGTTGCTGTGACCAGTCTGGTTAAGGTGTTTGGTCTACTCCAGAACCAATCAATGTTTTAGTTGGACAGATTTATCAGTGCAATGTCGCGACATGCAATGGAACACTGGCAAATAACCAGAACTCATTGAAAACCACTGTTATATTGTTTCACTCCAATCATGGCCCTTACAGTGGCTAAAGAAAAAACTATGTACAAAAACATATTGTCATATCTAAGGACAGCATGGCAACAAAGCTCTCTTGGGAGTTGGCTGACAATACTACAAAGACAGAGCCATGATGAGAAACACAAATCCTTCATTCAGTCTCTAAGAAGAAACATACATAAAACTTCACCTCCAGACAGATAATATGGTTGGTGTGAATTCTGTATGTATATAAGATAACTAATAAGAACCATGATGGCAGACTTTTCGGTGGGCTTGTGAGAAAACGAGCAGCAACTGGAGGAGAGTCGAATCCCAATGGTATGAGTGAGTTTACAGTCCAGACAGGGAGATCAGAGGGATAAAGGATGGGGGGGTAATTGTCCAGAGATCCTGTGCATGTGGGGGTCGTCTGCAGGATTTTGGAGTATGAACACACTTTCATCAGCAGGTAATCCAGCACAGGCTAGAGTTTCGTCCAAATAACTGACAAACCATTCACACAGATACAGTCAAGCTTTGCTTCAGTTTCACAGAGGAGAGAGCAGAGAGAGCACAAAGAGAGAGTGAGAATAAGAGATACAGTTGAAGTCGGAAGTTTACATACACCTTAGCCAAATACATTTAAACTCAGTTTTTCACAATTCCTGACAAGTTAATCATCGTAAAAATTCCCTGTCTCAGGTCAGTTTATCACAACTTTATTTTAAGAATGTGAAATTTCATAATAATATTAGAGAGAATGATTTATTTCAGCTTTTATTCCTTTCATGACATTCCTAGTAGGTCAGAAGTTTACATACACTCAATTAGCACTTGGTAGCATTGCCTTTATGTTGTTTAACTTGGGTCAAATGTTTCAGGTAGCATTCTACAACCTTCCCACAATAAGTTGGGTGAATTTTAGCCCATTACTCCTGACAGAGCTGGTGTAATTGAGTCAGGTTTGTAGGCCTCCTTACTCGCACACGCTTTTTCAGTTCTGCCCACACATTTTCTATAACTTCCTGACTGATGTCTTGAGATGTTGCTTAAAAATATCCACACAATTTTTCTTCCTCATGATGCCATCTAGTTTGTGAAGTGCACCAGTCCCTCCTTCAGCAAAGCACCCCCACGACATGATGCTGCCACCCCCGTGCTTCACAGTTGGGATAGTGTTCTTCGGCTTGCAAGCCTCCCCCTTTTTCCTCCAAACATAACGATGGTCATCATGGCCAAACACTTCTATTTTTGTTTCATCAGACCAGAGGACATTTCTCCAAACAGTACAATCTTTGTCCCCATGTGCAGTTGCAACCATAGTCTGGCTTTTTTGTGTGGCGGTTTTGCTGCAGTGGCTTCTTCCTTGCTGAGTGGCCTTTCAGGTTATGTCGAAATAGGACTCGTTTTACTTTGGATATAATTTATTTTGTACCTGTTTCCTCCAGCATCTTCACAGGGTCCTTTGCTGTCGTTCTGGGATTGATTTGCACTTTTCGCACCAAAGTACGTTCATCTCTAGGAGACCGTACATGTCTCCTTCCTGAGCGGTATGACGGCTGCGTGGTCCCATGGTGTTTATACTTGCGTACTATTGTTTGTACAGATGAACGTTGTACCTTCAGGCGTTTGGAATTTTTTTCTGATTTCTTTTGATTTTCCCATAATGTCAAGCAAAGAGGCACTGAGTTTGAAGGTAGGCCTTGAAATACATCCACAGCTACACCTCCAATTGACTCAAATTATGTCAATTAGCCTATCAGAAGCTTCTAAAGCCATGACATAATTTTCTGGAATTTTCCAAGCTGTTTAAAGGCACAGTCAATTTAGTGTATGTAAACTTCTGACCCACTGGAATTGTGATGCAGTGAATTATAAGTGAAATAATCTGTCTGTAAACAATTGTTTGAAAAATGACTTGTGTCATGCACAAAGTAGATGTCCTAACCGACCTGCCAAAACTATAGTTTGTTACCAAGAAATTTGCAGAGTGGTTGAAAGTTTTAATGACTCCAACCTAAGTGTATGTAAACTTCTGACTTCAATTGAATATTCGATCAAATTTCCCTAAATCTCATGAAATCCACATAAGAACTCATTTGGCATGAGTTTGTTAGTACAGATCAAGTGTCTAACATTTGTTCTTCAAGTTGGGCCCATTAACCTAGAAATTAAGTATAAAAGCAGAAATCTTTTCTCAAACTGACTTATTCTCAATCTTTCCAGTGGAACATGGGGTGACCAATGTGTTATACACCATAGATGGGCTAACTTGCATCACCTCAAGGCTGAATTCCTCAGTGTGCAGAATCGCATCAATCATTTTTCAACAACCTTGAAATGTTCCCTTTCAGAGCTATTTCTTCCGCTAAACAGCCTCTATAATTTGCCAGTGCAGATCGCTGCAGTTTCCTTATCAAGTGTCTGGAGAGAAACGGCAAACATGAATGGAAAACTGAATGATCGGAAAATGATTTGACATTTCTGAACTTGTCAAAGTTTTCCCCCATTTTTTCCCCCATTTGTCTAAAATCATGTGGGACATACATAACATAACCACCTGCAAGTCAAGAGGTATTGTTGTCATTATTGTCATCTGCTCCGTCTCATGATCTCATGATTCAACCTCATCCTCAGTGTGACTCAGGTTCAAATCATGGTAAAAATCTGAGTTTGTGTTAACTTTTTGGTTCATGAGGAAAATACAACATTTCCAAATATATTCATTTCTAATATTAAAAAAGGGTTTTAGTAGAGGCCTCTTGTTTGCCAGTGAAGGTGTTTAGACAGTGAATAGAATAAAGGTCTGACACCTCATTCATTCATTCAAAGGTTTAATGTACAGTTTTCCCAAAATATGTAACATAGATAAAGTAAATACTAAACTAAGGGTTCGATTCAATCCGTAGAGCATAAGATCTGTGTTGTAAGCGCAGTTGACATTTAAAAGTAATTTCCGATTGAGCCAACATATGCAGAGTTTATCGTGAATGCAGTCTCCGCGGTAAAGGTGCCTTTAAATGTCAATCGGGCTGCAACGCAGATCTTCCACGCTACCGATTGAATCTAGCTCTAAATGTAAAGTAAATTACTTGTATAGAGGCAGAAGTTGACTCGGGTTCAATTGTAGGTGGGTTTGGAGTTTCAGTTATGGCTAGACACCACCTTCTCACAGATCTAGTTAGACGATGCCCTTCTGCAAGATGGTATCTAGAATGGGGCTGACCAATTGTGCTATTTTGTGTGGTTATTTTGCGCTGGTCTTAACTTTTCTTCAACATAATGTTTCCAGCATCATTTCATATGACCGAAAAGAGCTTCTGGACATCAGAACAGTGATCACTAACCTCATCTACTTCAATGAGTCGGCGGCGAAGGACACACTCCTCATCCCAGACCAGGCCCAAATTCCCCTCTATAACGCCGCCTCTTCCTTTTTCGAGGTTGGCGTGCAGCATACCTGACGAGACTACACTGGAGAGTGGATAAACTGCCTCTACCCTCCGTTCTATTGGAGAACGTGCACTGGGCGAAAATAGTCAATATCAGGGGATATCTTTATCTTCAGTGCATTTGGAAAATATTCAGACCCTTAACTTTTTCCACATTTTCTTACGTGGATTAAATAAAAACATTTTCTTCATCAATCTACACACAGTACCCCATAATGACAAAGCAAAAATAGGTTTTTCAAAATGTTTGCAAATTTATAATGAAATAAAAATATATATACACTACTGTTCAAAAGTTTGGGGTCACTTAGAAATGTCCTTGTTTTGAAAGAAAAGCAAATTTTTCTGTCCATTAAAATAACATCAACATGATCAGAAATACAGTGAAGACATTGTTCATGTTGTAAATGACTATTGTGGCTGGAAACGGACGATTTTGGAATATCTGGAAATGGAATATCTACATAGGCGTGCACAGGCCCATTATCAGCAACCATCACTCCTGTTTTCCAATGGCACGTTGTGTTAGCTAATCCAAGTTTATCATTTTAAAAGGCTAATTGATCATTAGAAACCCCTTTTGAAATTTTGTTAGCTCAGCTTAAAACTGTTGTTCTGATTAAAGAAGCAATAAAACTGGCCTTCTTTAGACTAGTTGAGTATCTGGAGCATCAGCATTTGTGGGTTCGATTACACGCTCAAAATGGCCAGAAACAAAGAACTTTCTTCTGAAACTCATCAGTCAATTCTTGTTCTGAGAAATTAAGGCTATTCCATGTGATAAACTGCCAAGAAACTGAAAATCTCGTACAATGCTGTGTATTACTCCGGGATCGTGGCCTTGCAAAGAAAAAGCCATGTCTCAGACTGGTTAATAAGAAGAAAAGATTAAGATGGGCAAAAGAACAGACACTGGACAGAGGAACTCTGCCTAGAAGGCCAGCATCCCGGAGTCGCCTCTTCACTGTTGACATTGAGACGGGTGTTTTGCGGGTACTATTTAATTAAGCTGCCAGTTGAGGACTTGTTAGGTCTCCAATTTCTCAAAGTAGACACTCCAATGTACTTGTCCTCTTGCTCAGTTGTGCACCGGGGCCTCCCACTCCTCTTTCTATTCTGGTTAGAGCCAGTTTGCGCTGTTCTGTTATTACTTTTTTTGACAGGCATGGGCACACTCCAACACTCAGACATAATTTACAAAGGAAGCTACCATGTTTAGTGAGTCCACCCGATCAGAGGCAGTATGGATGACCAGGGACGTTCTATTGATAAGTGTGTGAATTTTAACTTTTTCCTTTACTGCTGAGCATTCAAAATGTAACTAGTACTTTTGGGTGTCAGGGAAATGTATGGAGTAAAAAGTACATAACTATCTTTAGGAATGTTGTGAAGTAAAATTAGTCAAAAATATAAATAGTAAAGTATAGATTCTCCAAAAAACAACTTAAGTATTTTTTTACTTATGCACTTTACACCACTGGGTATTGTGTGTAGATTGATGGGGAGAGAAAAAAACAATTTAATACATTTTAGAATAAGGCTGTAACATAACAAAATGTGGAAAAAGTCAAGGGGTCTGAATACTTTCCGAATGCACTGTATATACACTGTATATATGAAAGTATGTGGACATCCCTTCAAATGAATGGATTTGGCTATTTCAGCCACACCCGTTGCTGACAGGTGTATAAAATCAAGCACACAGCCATGCAATCTCCATAGACAAATATTTGCAGTAGAATATGATTACTGAAGAGCTCAGTGACTTTCAATGTAGCACCGTTATAGGATGCCACCTTTCCAACAAGTCAGTTCATCAAATTTCTGCCCTGCTAGAGCTGCCCCAGTCAACTGTAAGTGCTGTTATTGTGACGTGGGAACATCTAGGAGCAACAACAGTTCAGCTGCGAAGTGGTTGGCCACACAAGCTCACACGCTCACAGAACAGGATCACTGAGTGCTAAAGCGCATAGTGCGTAATAATAGTCTGTCCTCGGTTGCAACACCCAGTTCCAAACTTCCAAACTGACTCTGGAAGCAACGTCAACACAATAACTGTTCGTCAGCAGCTTCATGAGATGGGTTTCCATGTCCGAGCAGACGAACAAAGATCTGACAAATCTGGTTTTGGCGGATCCCAGGAGAACGCTACCTGTGCCAAGGCATAGTGCCAACTGTAAAGTTTGGTGGGGGAGGAATAATGGTCTGGGGCTGTTTATCGTGGTGAAAGGAAATATTAACGCTACAGCATACAATGACATTCTAGATGATTCTGTGCTTCCAACTCTGTGGCAACAGTTTGGCGAAGGCCCTTTCCTGTTACAGCATGACAATGCCCCCGTGAACAAAGCGAGGTCCATACAGAACTGGTTTGTCATGATCGGTGTGGAGGAACTTGACTGGCCTGCACAGAGCCCTCTGATGAATTGGAACGCCGACTGCAGGCCAGACCTAATTGCCCAAAATCAGTGCCCGACCTCACTGGCACTAATGCTCTTGGCACATACTACTTACAGTAATTTCACACAGGATGCCAGATAAGACAGGAGAATTGGATATACTGTAACCCCACATACTTTCCCAAAGCACAGGCCCCACACAACTAGAGGGATATCAACAGACCACCAACTTACTACCCTGAGACAAGGCTAAGTATTGCCCACGAAGATCTCCTCCACCACACAAACCCAAGGGTGTGCAAAACCAAACAGGAAGATCACGTCAGTGACTCAACCCACTCAAGTCAAGTATATTGGAAAAAGCCAGGCATGACGTGACACAACCCTCCTAGGGACGTCATGGAAGAGCACCAGTAAGCCAGTGACTCAGCCCCCGTAATAAGGTCAGAGGCAGAGAATCCCAGTGGAGAGAGGGGAGCCGGTCAGGCAGAGACAGCAGGGGCGTTTCGTCACTCCTGTGCCTTGCCGCTCACTTTCGCAGCCATGGGCCAGACTATACTCAATTAGACTCTCACATAGATAGGCAGACCATTCAAGAAAAAGTCTGCTCTATAGGAGAAAACCCTGTCTCCAGCTGTTTGCTTAAAAATTCTAGGGGCAATAAAGAGGCCTGCATCTTGTGACCGTAGTGTACATGTAGGCACAGTGGGGCAAAAAAGTATTTAGTCAGCCACCAATTGTGTAAGTTCTCCCACTTAAAAAGATGAGAGAGGCCTGTAATTTTCATCATAGGTACACTTCAACTATGACAGACAAAATGAGGGAAAAAAATCCAGAAAATCACATTGTAGGATTTTTTATGAATTTATTTGCAAATTATGGTGGAAAATAAGTATTTGGTCAATAACAAAGTTTATCTCAATACTTTGTTATATACCCTTTGTTGGTAATGACAGAGGTCAAACGTTTTCTGTAAGTCTTCACAAGGTTTTCAAACACTGTTGCTGGTATTTTGGCCCATTCCTCCATGCAGATCTCCTCTAGAGCAGTGATGTTTTGGGGCTGTTGCTGAGCAACACGGACTTTCAACTCCCTCCAAAGATTTTCTATGGGGTTGAGATCTGGAGACTGGCTAGGCCACTCCAGGACCTTGAAATGCTTCTTACGAAGCCACTCCTTCGTTGCCCGGGCGGTGTGTTTGGGATCATTGTCATGCTGAAAGACCCAGCCACGTTTCATCTTCAATGCCCTTGCTAATGGAAGGAGGTTTTCACTCAAAATCTCACGATACATGGCCCCATTCATTCTTTCCTTTACACGGATCAGTCGTCCTGGTCCCTTTGCAGAAAAACAGCCCGAAAGCATGATGTTTCCACCCCCATGGTTTTCTTTGGATGAGTTTTTACCAAAAAGTTATATTTTGTTTTCATCTGACCATATGACATTCTCCCAATCTTCTTCTGGGTCATCCAAATGCTCTCTAGCAAACTTCAGACGGGCCTGGACATGTACTGGCTTAAGCAGGGGGACACGTCTGGCACTGCAGGATTTGAATCCCTGGCGGCGTAGTGTGTTACTGATGGTAGGCTTTGTTACTTTGGTCCCAGCTCTCTGCAGGTCATTCACTAGGTCCCCCCGTGTGGTTCTGGGATTTTTGCTCACCGTTCTTGTGATCATTTTGACCCCACGGGGTGAGATCTTGCGTGGAGCCCAGAGCGAGGGAGATTATCAGTGGTCTTGTATGTCTTCCATTTCCTAATAATTGCTCCCACATTTGATTTCTTCAAACCAAGCTGCTTACCTATTGCAGATTCAGTCTTCCCAGCCTGGTGCAGATCTACAATTTTGCTTCTGGTGTCCTTTGACAGCTCTTTGGTCTTGGCCATAGTGGAGTTTGGAGTGTGACTGTTTGAAGGTTGTGGACAGGTGTCTTTTATACAGATAACAAGTTCAAACAGGTGCCATTAATACAGGTAACGAGTGGAGGACAGAGGAGCCTCTTAAAGAAGAAGTTACAGGTCTGTGAGAGCCAGAAATCTTGCTTGTTTGTAGGTGACCAAATACTTATTTTCCACCATAATTTGCAAATAAATTCATTAAAAAATCCTACAATGTGATTTTCTGGATTTTTTTTCTCATTTTGTCTGTCATAGTTGAAGTGTACCTATGATAAAAATTACAGGCCTCTCTCATCTTTTTAAGTGGGAGAACTTGCACAATTGGTACTTTTTTGCCCCACTGTATGTACAGCAGGATCAAATCTGAGAGATAGTTATGAGCAAGCCCATGTAATGCTTTGTAGGTTAGCAGCAAAACCTTGAAATCAGCCCGAGCCTTAACATGAAGCCAGCCAGAGGCTAGTACTGGAGCAATGTGATACATTTTTGAGGTTCTAGTCAAGATTCTAGCAGCCGTATTTAGCACTAACTGAAGTTTATTTTGTGCTTTATCTGGGTAGCCAGAGAGTAGAGCCTTGTAGTAAGTCTAATTTAAAAAGTGACAAAGCATGGATTAGCTTTTCTGCATAATTTTGGGACAGTTTTAGATTTTTGCAATGTTACGAAGATGAAAAAAAGCTGCCCTTGAAATATTATTGATATGTTAGTCAAAAGAGAGATCAGAGTCCAGAGTAACATGAGGTCCTTCACAGTTTTATTTGAGACGACTGTACAACCCTCAAGATGAATTGTCAGATCAAGCAGCAGATCTCTTTGTTTATTGGGACCTAGAACTATCATCTCTTCCTAATGTCTGAAACACAAGCTTCCAGGATAGGCAATTTTCGGGCTTCACCATGTTTCATCGAATTGTACAGCTGTGTGTCGTCCACATAGCAGTGAAAGTGACATCCCCAAGAGTTAGAATATATAGTGAAAAAAAGGTAGTCCAAAAACAGAACCTTGAGGGACACAAACTTACCATTGATTTGTCAGAGGACAAACCATCTACAGAGACGAACTGATATCTTTCTGATAGATAAGATCTAAACCAGGCAAGAATGTGTCCTTGTAGATCAGTTAGGGTTTTCAATCTATCCAAAATAATGTGGTGATCGATGGTATCAAAAGCGGCACTACGGTCTAGTACCACGAGGACAGATGCAGAGCCTTGGTCTGACATCATTAAAATGTCATTTACCACCTTCCCGAGTGCAGTCTTAGTACTATGATGTGGTCTAAAACCAGACTTGAGCGTTTCATATACATTATTTGTCTTCAGGAAGGCAGTGAGTTGCTGTGCAACATCTTTTTCTGAAAAAATTAAGAGGAATGGGAGATTCATCATAGGCCAATAGTTAAAGAATTCTTGGTCAAGGTTTGTCTTTTTCAGGAGAGGCTTTATTACTGACACTTTTAGTGAGTTTGGTCCACATCCAGAGGATAGGGAGCCATATATTATGTTCAATATAGGAGTGCCAAACACAGGAAGTAGCTATTTTAGTAGTTTAATTGGAATAGGGTCCAGTAGGCAGCTGGAAGGTTTAAAAGGCATGACTATTTTCATGGATGTGTCAAGAGATACAGGATTTTAAAAACTTGAGTGTCTCCATTGATCCTAGCTTGTGGCAGTTCTGTGGAAACTCAGGACAACTGAGTTTTGAAGAAATACCCAGATTAAAGGAGGAGTCCGTAATTTGCTTTCTAATGATCATTAGGCCATACTCACTTGGGGAATGCTGCTTTTTAGTTGGCTTTGCAACAGTATCAAAATAAATGTGGGATTGTTTTAATTCTCCTCAATTAGGTTGGAAAAGTTGGCTAAATTAGCAGCAGTGAGGGCTCTTCGATATTGCACGGTACTGTCTTTCCAAGCTAGTCGGAAGACTTCCAGTTTGGTGGAGCGACATTTCCTTTCCAATTTTCTGGAAGCTTGCTTCACGGCTCGGGTATTTTCTGGAAGCTTGCTTCAGGGCTCGGGTATTTTCTGTGTTCCAGGGAGCTCATTTCTTGTGACAAAGGTTTTTTGTTTTTCGAGGTGCAACTGCATCTAGGGCAGGACTGCCCAACCCTCTTCCTGGAGATCTACCGTCTTGTGGGTTTCAGTCCAACCCTAGTTTAACACACCAAGTTCTACTGATTAGCTGCTCAACAAGACCTTAACTAGCTGAATCAGATATGCTGAATTAGTGTTGGACTGAAAACCTACAGGACAGTAGATCTCCAGGAAGATGGTTGGGAAGCCCTGATCTAGGGTATTACGCAAGGTTAAATTTAGATCCTCGGATAGGTGGTTAACTGATTTTTACTCCGACGTCCTTGGGTAGGTGGTGGTAGTCTGGAAGGGCATCTAGGAATCTTTGGGTTGTTAGAGAATTTATAACACAGCTTATGATCATCCTTGGTTGTGGTCTGAGCAGATTAATTGTTGTGATTGCAAACATAATAAAATGGTGGTCCGAAAGTCCAGGATTATGAAGAAAAACATTTAGATCCACAATATTTATTTCACGGGACAAAACTAGATACAGCGCCGGGGGGGAGAGCGGGAGCAGACGTGACAGTACCACCCCTCTACAGGGCTCCTTGATGAAGTGGTTATTGTGCATCTGAACAAATGGATGATAAGTGGTACTTTTGATATCTTGTGATCTCGACAAAACAACTTTTGTTATGTTGTGATCATGAGATAAATAAGTTATGATCTCTGCCAGAGAGCATAGAATAACTTCTGAATGTATGAATGCTCAACACCTGTTGAATATGGCCGGTGTCAGTAACGAATGGACAATCTGACTGCAGCAACGCTCTGGAGCCTAACCAGCTCTGCTAGGGTGAGTAATGTTCAATGAGCTGTTCTCTCTCACATAGATGTCTGGAAGTAGCTAGCAAGTTAGCTTGGGTGCTTGACTGCTGTTGTTAGTACATTCGGATCACACATTAAAAAGATGGGCGGGGCTAAAGCTTAAGAGGCTGTGAACGATGCTGAACAGATTTTTCCAAACAAGAACAACGCAGCTTTCCACTTTGTTTCTTACATAATACAGTAGTTTGAATACTGTGAGCATGATGAACAAAACGGCATTCCAAGTGCCCACTGTATTCCAACTATGAAATTAGAATGATCATTCTATTTCTATGATTCCAACAGTTTACCCAAGGGTTTTTATCTATAATCACAAGTAAAATCGCATTGCCAGAATTTGGTACAAAAATGGCAATTAGATTTTATGGCCCTATCGTGCAGCCTCAGGACCAGTGGATCAGACTGTGAGCTTCCCTGATTTTGAAAGACTCTTAAGGCTCTTATCCTGGCTTGAGGGTCCTTGACCCCTCTTATGTCTAACCTTTGAGCCACATTATGTCTGCTATAGTATAGATGGTGGAGCATATCATAGGTGTTAATGTGCTTACTTCGGACAGGCTCTCCTGATCCTGCCTGGGCATTTTCAGCAATTCTGCTAGTTCTGACTGTCAACACTGCCCAGGTCATGTTCTGGTCATGCCTGGCCTTGAACTTTAGGCTTTAGGAGAGTCAAGTGTGAGACATCGTAAAGATAATTCGTAATGGTGTTTGTACACACATTCTCTATTATGTCAACATGAATTCATGAGCTATAGTGTGTATGTGTTTGAAAGTTAGGTGGTGTTAGTATTTATTTACACATGTACAAATCAGCAATCTAAAATCTCCAACCCCTCGGGTCTCAGAGGCCATCCTGCTGACCCCTAATAATGCGGTCATTAAAAGGTGGTCATAATGGTTCTCAATCCCGTGACTGGGAGCATGGAGGAAAACAGAGCTTGTTGCCCTCTCCAGTCATTTATCACCCATATCAGTCCTCATGAAGTTGATATCCTCTGCCTTTAAACCATCAGCCTTGATCTCAGAGCCCTGCCAGAAATGTGAGCTGGGAGGTTGATAGAGGGTGAGGACAATGTTTGGTCTTTGACCCCTGCACTATGTGACACTGGAGGGTATCCAAAGGGGCTCTCGCCGAACAAAATTCTGCCCTGCATCCCTGCCTGCCACAGTTACAATGGGTTTAATTCTCTTTGTGTTATACTTCTCCTCTTAACCAATCACTGACCTTTCCAACTGCCACTATTGGGGAAGGTTGACCAATTAGAATCAAACTTCTCATTAACTGATGACCTTTTTGTGTGTCAACTGGAGTTGTTACCATGTCTGCTGAACTTTCCGCAATAAGCAACAGGGACGCTCAGGTGAAAAGTTGAAAAGTGATCAACACTTGTCAGTATCTTGGTATCCAAGCGCCAAAGCACAACAATCTCGCGTTGCAAATACATTGTGGTGAACGAGGACATTCACGTGCATATTTGAGTGAGTGTGTAAGTGTCTGTGAATTAGTTTACAAATGTGTAGCTAAATATCACACAAATATCAAACGCGCTTTTTCAATGACATTGCTATATTTTAGAATGTTTAAATCGGTCTTATATACAAGAGGCACCATGTCAGCGTTCAGACAAAAAAGATCACATAATCAGGAGCCAAAAATGCCTTTTTGTTTCCCTCGTTATACTGTATACATCAACTGTTTGAATACAGTATTTGTTTCTGTGTGTGACCATAGCTTAATTGGTAACTGTTTATCTCTGTCTGTAAAGTGGACGTCTCCCATTTGGCAGAACGGCCAGCTTTCCAATATTGACTCTGTCATCATGCAGACATGTAAGACGGCCAGAGCGGTCACCGTCAGATATTATTGTGAGAAGCTTTGGCCTCTGTCCTTTTGTTTCTATGACAGCCATCAAGTCAACCAAGACCTTTGGCTGTTTTTTTATTTAACCTTTATTTAACTAGGCAGGTCAGTTAATTCAGAACAAATTCTTATTTACAATGATGGCCTACCTCAGTCAAACCCTAACCAGGACGACATGGGCCAATTGTGCACCACCCTATGGGACTCCCAATCACAGCCGGTTGTGATACAGCCTGGAATTTAACCAGGGTCTGTGGTGACGCCTCTAGCACTGAGATGCAGAGCCTTTAGACCCCTGCACCACTCGGAAGCCCCTGTAAAGGTGAGTCAATCCACAAGCGTATACCCATTCCTAAAAGAGGGGTTTATGATGTATAGTGGATTCCCTCTTTATCTCTGAGCTCAAAGTGAAGTCATTGTGCCCCTGAAATAATTGCTGCTCCCTGGGAAAGGCTGGTGACATAACCCTTACAATGAGTGAATTGACTGAGAGGAAACAATAATGCTCACTGGGATCTTTCTTTTCTCCCATTTTCTATTCTGAACATGTTCAATGTAGCTATGATGCCTTTAGGAAGTGTATGAGACATTTTATTGGTATGATCTCACTTGTTCTTTATGAATAGTGGTTGATCCCTGACGTCTTTTAGATTAGTTCCTGTTTTACAGTGGCACTTGTGGTCACTGGGCGTCAGACAGATGGACGTCAGTAAGGTCACTGGACCTCTACACGAAAAGGAGAAGTGATGAGTCAGGAGAGGTATGTGTGTGGCCTGTGACAGAAGCAATGTGGAAGCATTAAATCACACTCGTATATACGCACACACCAACACATGCACACACACACACCGGGCCCCACACATGCCATTTGGTATGCAGCCGTTTAGCATCAGATGTTCTTATCACATCAGCTGTTCTTTTTACTGGATGCATCAAAGATGTATAAACTCTACAGTATAACTTGATAAACATACACACGTAAAAGCTGCAGTAGGACACAAATGTCAACGCGGCAAAGCTCTGTTTAGAATGATTCATCACTGTGATGACCTGAGGGGGCAATTACTAGGGACTTGAGCATCCTAGTCGACCGTCATTCCACTGAACCTTACAGCACTAGCATCAGAACTCTGTGATCAGCACTCTGATATCATTTGGTACTTTATAGTTGATTCCTATGTAATTCCTCTGGCATAGGGACTCTTGTCTGGACCTGAATTTGAACCGTCCTCTCCACCCATGTCACGACTTCTGCCGAAGTCGTTGCCTCTCCTTGTTCGGGCGGTGCTCGGCGGTCGACGTCACCGGCCTTCTAGCCATCATTGATCCATTTTTCATTTTCCATTGGTTTTGTCTTATCTTCCCACACACCTGTTTTCATTCCCATTCATTACCTGTTGTGTATTTAACCCTCTGTTTCCCCTCATGTCTTTGTCAGAGATTGTTTTATGTTGTGATGGGTCCTCGTACCCATGTTCATTTATGTATGTATGTGTTTGGAGCATGTTAAGTGGACTTATATTAAAAGACTCCATTTACACTCCGTTTGACTCTCCTGTGCCTGACTTCCCTGCCACCTATACACACGACTCTGACAACCCATCAATTTACCACTACTACCAAGGAGGTTTGCACTGCCAGCGAATAGGAACTATAGCCACTTTTAAATATATTATATGAGCGGCCAAGTCCACTGTCCTCTCACAGCATTAGCATTGGGCACGGCATAATTGATGTTCATGGCATTAGACTCAAATCAAATCAAACATCATTGGTCACATACACGTGTTTAGCAGATGTTATTGCAGGTGTAGCAAAATGATTGTGTTTCTAGCTCCGACAGTTCAGTAATATCTAACAAGTAATATCTAACAATTTCACAACACATACACAATACACACAAATGTAAGTAAAGGAATGGAATTAAGAATATATGGACGAGTAATGTCAGAGTGGCATAGACTAAGATAATGTAGCATAGTATAGAATACAGCATATGAGATGAGTAATGCAAGATATGTAAACACCATTAAAGTGACTAGTGTTCCATTTATTAAAGTGGCCACTGATTTCAGGTCTATGTATATAGGCAGCAGCCTCTAATGTGCTAGTGATGGCTATTTAACAGTCTGATGGCCTCGAGATAGAAGCTGTTTTTCAACACTCTTACCATTATCAATTTACCAGTATCAATCATCCCGGCTAGCAAATAGGAATCACATCCAATATCAGTGATGAAATTAACAGTTCAGGATTCCGATGAGTTTGTAACTCCATTCACTATAACGTCATTTAAAATAAGTCATAGATAGGTTGCCCATAGATACTTCATGGCTGTTGGCAGAGCCATGAGCAGAGATAACAGTATACAGTTACTGTAGGTCTATTCTACTCTAACAATGATCAGTGACGAGGGTGCACACAACGGTGTGGTCATATCAGCCAGCAGTGGCGAGGGCAGTGTGACAAAGCCGTTTTCATTAGTGTTGTGGGAGCCCATTACAGGTTGGAAGTATAAACCAGCCTCGACCAGGAGGATAATCTTATCAAGCTGTGGAGAGGACAGAGAGAGAAAAAAGAGAGGGGAGTGAGAGGAGAGAGAGAGGAACAGTAGTGGAGGCAGCTTGGGGAGAAGGGAACCTTAAAGCTGTATTCCTTATTTTGACTTCATTCTACCATTTGGGAGGTGAATTACACTGAGTGTATAAAATATTAGGAACATGACAGACGGACCAGGTGAATCCATGTGTAAGCTATGATCCCTTATTGATGTCACCTCAATCAGTGTAGATGAAGGGGAAGAGACAGGTTAAAGAATTATGTTTAAGCCTTGAGAACATTGAGACATGGATTGTGTATGTGTGCCATTCAGAGGCTGAATGGGCCAGACAAAATAAGTGCATTTGAATGGGGTATGATGGAAGGTGCCAGGCACATCAGTTTGAGAGTGTCAAGAACTGCAACGCTGCTGGGTTTTTCATGCTAGCAACAGTTTCCCTTGTGTATCAAGAATGGTCCACCACCCAAAGGACATCAAGCCAACTTGAAAAATGTGGGAAGCATTCAAGTCAACATTAGTCAGCATCCCTGTGGAATGCTTTCGACACCTTGTATTTATTATGGATCCACATTATGGATCCCTATAGCTGCTGCCAAGGCAATGTTACAGGGTTCCAGCAACATTAAGGCAGTTATATAAAATCCAAAATATGACATCACATTTCATGAAACTTTTCACAACACATTAAGTGTGTGCCCTCAGGCCACTACCCTACTACCACAAATCTACAATGCAAAATCCATGTAGAGTCCATGCCCAGATGAATTGAGGCTGTTCTGAGGCCAAAAGAGGGTGCAACGCAATATGAGGAAGGTGTTCCTAATGTTTTGTACACTCAATGTAGATACATACAGTACCAGTAAAGAAATTGGACACCTTCTCATTCAAAGATTTTTCTTTATTTTTACTATTTTCTACATTGTAGAACAATAGTGAAGACATCAAAACTATTACATAAAACTAATGGAATCCTATAGTGACCAAAAAAGTGTTAAACATCAAAATATATTTATATTTGAGATTCTTCAAATTAGCCACCCTTTTCCTTGATGACAGCTTTGCACACTCTTAGCATTCTCTCTGCCAGCTTCATGAGGAATTATTTTTCAATAGTCTTGAATGAGTTCCCACATATGCTGAGCACTTGGCTGCTTTTCCTTCACTCTGCAGTCCAACTCATCCCAAACCATCTCAATTGGGTTGAGGTCAGGAGGCCAGGTTTGTGGAGGCCAGGTCATCTGATGCAGCACTCCATCACCCTCCTTGGTCGAATAGCCCTTACACAGCCTGGAGGTGTGTTTTGGGTCATTTTCCTGTTGAAAAATAAATGATTGTCCTACTAAGCGCAAACCAGATGTGATGGCATATTGCTGCAGAATGCTGTGGTAGCCATACTGGTTAAGAGTGCCTTGAATTCTAAATAAATCACAGACAGTGTCACCAGCAAAGCACCCCCACACCAACACACCTCCTCCTCCATGCTTCATTGTGGGAACCACACATCCATTCACCTACTCTGTGTCTCACAAAGACTCGGCGGTTGGAACCAAAAATATCAAATTTGAACTCATCAGACCAAAGGACAGATTTCCACCAGTCTAATGTCCATTGCCTGTGTTTCTTGGCCCAACCAAGTCTCTTCTTATTATTGGTGTCCTTTAGTAGTGGTCTCTTTGCAGAAATTTGACCATGAAGGCCTGATTCACGCAGTCCCCTCTGAACAGTTGACGATGAGATGTGTCTGTTACTTGAGCTCTCTGAAGCATTTATTTGGGCTGCAATATGAGGTGCAGTTAACTCTAAAGATCCGTATCCTCTGCAGCAGAGGTATCTCTGGGTCTTCCTTTCCTGTGGCGTTCCTCATGAAAGCCAGTTACATCATAGCGCTTGATGGTTTAAGCAACTGCACTTGAAGAAACTTTCAAAGTTCTTGAAATTTTCCAGATTGACTGACTTTCATGTCTTAAAGTAATGATGGACTGTCATTTCTTTCTTTGAGCGGTTCTTGCCATAATATGTACTTGGTCTTTTACCAAATAGGGCTATCTTCTGTATACCACAACACAACACAACTGATTGGCTCAAACGCATTAAGAAAGAAAGAAATTGCACAAATTAACTTTTGACAAGGCACACCTGTTAATTGAAATGCCTTCCAGGTGACTACCTCATTAAGCTTTT
The DNA here is from genome assembly GCF_018296145.1 of Oncorhynchus tshawytscha. Lineage (NCBI taxonomy): Eukaryota > Metazoa > Chordata > Actinopteri > Salmoniformes > Salmonidae > Oncorhynchus > Oncorhynchus tshawytscha. The sequence continues at coordinate 1,346,299 of NC_056451.1, forward strand.
CGAGAGAATGCCAAGAGTGTGCAAAGCTGTCATTGTACCAATGGCTACTTTGAATAATCTGAAATATAAAATATATTTTGATTTGTTTAACACTTTCTTGGTTACTACATGATTCCAAATGTGTTATTTCATAGTTTTAATGTGTTCACTATTTTCGTACAATGTAGAAAAAAGTCAAAGTAACGAAAAACTCTTGAATGAGTTTGTGTGTCCGAACTGTACCTACAATGTATTTGCGAAGCATTGCAAAGTATGAAGTGATTGATAAGGTCCCCCAAAAAATTTTTATACACAAAGTTGGTATATAGGAAAGCCCCTGTAGAAGCTGACCACTGAACATTTCTACTAAACAAGGGGATGATTGTGGTATTGAAGCTAGGTGGAGCATGAAGCGTACAATATTTCGGGTGGCAGCAGTGCAGCACTGCACGTCCTCTGGACTAATAGGCTTTGCACCCCCTCTCCCCAAAAGTCTACCCCCGGACTCTGTACACAAAAGTACGCCCACTACTCTGACCTAGGACACACTAGCCCAGAAACCATAAGTGTACAATCTGATTGTCTGGTCATCATCAAAATTATTTTTGCTCCAGTTCTTTCGGATTCCTTCTTGTGTCACATCACCTTACTTCCTGGTCATGGTAATTCAGTGTGAAATCTCGAAGCCGCAACTATCAGCCCTTCATGTCCACACCCTTCCGTCATTGCCAGCTGGAACCTGAGGTCCCAGTCTCAGTCTGACGGTGGATGACATAATACAGTAAGTTCAAGGTCTGTTCCATAGCCGTACTTTAACTTCCGAGCACCATATCAATGTATTGTATGTACTCCTGTGAGCCTACAAAGTAATTTTATGAATGGTTGAATGTTTGAATGGTGAAATGCTGCAATTGCTTCCACTTCTTTAGATCCAATCGTTATTTTGTCACATCATCCCTAAGAGCATAATAATAACCAGATAAGAGACAAAACTAAAATGTGCACTGCTTGTTAGCTTGCTCTATGCTGCATTGCTATTATGATCTATGCTGCTTTGCTAGTATAGGCCACCCAGCAAACATAACCCCATTGGCCCTTTGTGAGTGGGCATGGTGGGCACGGACTAGCCCATGTTGGGCTTGGTGTGGGCTGGTCAACCCATTATTATGCTCTTCAAACATATTCAAACATTCAACCATTCATTAATTTACTTTGTAGACTCACAGGAGTACATGGTGGGCATGGGCTAGCCCACAGCAATCCCACATTTGCCCAACAGTGGGCTCCTACGATCACAACAATCCCATACCAGCCCGACATGGGTTAGCCCACACCAATCCCCCATCAGGCCAACATGGGCTAGCCTACACCAGCCCAACACAGGCTAATCCATGCTTTTGTTACTTCTAGGTTAGACTACTGCAATGCTCTAATTTCCGGCTACCCGGATAAAGCACTAAATTAATTTCAGTTAGTGCTAAATACGGCTGCTAGAATCCTGACTAGAACCCCCAAATTTGATCATATTACTCCAGTGCTAGCCTCCCTACACTGGCTTCCTGTCAAGGCAAGGGCTGATTTCAAGGTTTTATTGCTAACCTACAAAGCATTACATGGGCTTGCTCCTACCTATCTCTCTGATTTGGTCCTGCCGTACATACCTACACGTACGCTACGGTCACAAGACCCAGGCCTCCTAATTGTCCCTAGAATTTCTAAGCAAACAGCTGGAGGCAGGGCTTTCTCCTATAGAGCTCCATTTTTATGGAATGGTCTGCCTAGTCATGTGAGAGACGCAAACTCGGTCTCAACCTTTAAGTCTTTACTGAAGACTCATATCTTCAGTGGGTCATATGATTGAGTGTAGTCTGGCCCATGAGTGTGAAGGTGAACGGAAAGGCTCTGGAGCAACGAACCGCCCTTGCTGTCTCTGCCTGGCCGGTTCCCCTCTTTCCACTCGGATTCTCTGCCTCTAACCCTATTACAGGGGCTGAGTCACTGGCTTACTAGTGCTCCTTCATGCCGTCCCTAGGAGGGGTGCGTCACTTGAGTGGGTTGAGACACTGATGTGATCTTCCTGTCTGGATTGGCACCCCCCCCCTTGGGTTGTGCTGTGGGGGAGATCTTTGTGGGCTATACTCGGCCTTGTCTCAGGATGGTAAGTTGGTGGTTGAAGATATTCCTCTAGTGGTGTGGGGGCTGTGCTTTGGCAAAGTGGGTGGGGTTATATCCTTCCCGTTTGGCCCTGTCCGGGGGTATCATCGGATCGAGCCACAGTGTCTACTGACCCCTCCTGTCTCAGCCTCCAGTATTTATGCTGCAGTAGTTTGTGTCGGGGGGCTAGGGTCAGTTTGTTATATCTGGAGTACTTCTCCTGTCCTTTCCGGTGTCCTGTGTGAATTTAAGTATGCTCTCTCTAATTCTCTCTTTCTCTCTTTCTTTCTCTCTCTTGGAGGACCTGAGCCCTAGGACCATGCCTCAGGACTACCTGGCATGATGACTCCTTGCTCTCCCCAGTCCACCTGGCCGTGCTGCTGCTCCAGTTTCAACTGTTCTGCCTGTGATTATTATTATTTGACCATGCTGGTCATTTATGAATATTTGAACATCTTGGCCATGTTCTGTTATAATCTCCACCCGGCACAGCCAGAAGAGGACTGGCCACCCCACATAGTCTGGTTCCTCTCTAGATTTCTTCCTAGGTTTTGGCCTTTCTAGGGAGTTTTTCCTAGCCGCTGTGCTTCTACACCTGCATTGCTTGCTGTTTGGGGTTTTAGGCTGGGTTTCTGTACAGCACTTTGAGATATCAGCTGATGTACGAAGGGCTATATAAATACATTTGATTTGATTTTGATCTGCTAGCCCACACCAGCCAAACACGGGCCGGCCCACATCAAGCCCAACATGGGCTATCCCACAACAAGCCGACACCGGCCCAAAATGGGCAAGCCTACACCAACCCAAACACAGGCTACCCACACCAACCCAACACAGGCTAGCCTACACCAACCCAACATAGGCTAGCCCACACCAACCCAACATGGGCCACCACCACACCAGTCCGACATGGGCTGGCCTACAACAGCAACACAGGCTAGCCCACAGCAGCCCAAAATGGGCCAGCCCACACCAAGCCCAACATGGGCTATCTCACACCATGCTTAGGGTCATTGTCCTGTTGGAGGGTGAACGTCTGAACGACCCCAGTCTGAGTTTCTGTGCGCTCTGGAGCAGGTTTTCATCAAATTCTCTCTGTACTTTGCTCCGTTCATCTTTCCCTCGATCCTGACTAGTCTCCCAGTCCCTGCCGCTGAAAAACATCCCCACAGCATGCTGCCACCACCATGCTTCACCATAGGGATGGTGCCAGGTTTCCTCCAGACGTGATGCTTGGCACTCAGGCCAAAGATTTCAATCTTGGTTTCATCAGACCATAGAATTTAGGTGCCATTTAGCAAATTCAATGCAGGCTATCATGCGCCTTTTACTGAGGAGTGGCTTCTGTTTGGCAACTCTACCATAAAGGCCTGATTGGTGGAGTGCTGCAGAGATGGTTGTCCTTCTGGAAGATTTTCCCATCTCCAAAGAGGACCCCTGGAGCTCTGTCAGAGTGACCATCGGATTCTTGGTCACCTCCCTGACCAAGGCCCTTCTCCCCCGATTGCTCAGTTTGGCCGGGTGGCCAGCTGTAGGAATCTTGGCGGAGTCTTGGTGGTTCCAAACTTATTCCATTTAAGAATGATGGAGGCCACTGTGTTCTTGGGGACCTTCAATGCTGAAGACATTTTTTGGTACACAATCCTCGACACAATCCTGTCTCGGAGATCTACAGACAATTCCTTCGACCTCATGGCTTGGTTTTTGTTCTGAATGCACTGTCAACTGTGGGACCTTATATCGACAGGTGTGTGTCTTTCCAAATCATGCCCAATCAATTGAATTTAGCACAGGTGGACTCCAATCAAGTTGTAGAAACATCTCAAGGATAAACAATGGAAACGGGATGCACCTGAGCAAAATTTTGAGTCTCATAGCAAAGGTATGTATATAAGGTATATAAGGTATTTCTGTTTTTTTATTTTTAATAAATTTGCAAACATTTCCAGAAAACTGTTTTACTTCATCATTATGGGGTATTGTGTGTAGATTGTTGAGAAAAAAATATTGAATTCATTTTAGAATAAGGCTGTAGCGTAACAAAATGTGGAAAAAGTAAAGGGGTCTGAATACTTCCCGAATGCACTGCATATACACTGAGTGTACAGAACATTAAGGACACCTGCTCTTTCCCATGACATAGACTGACCAGGTGAATCCAGGTGAAAACTATGATCCCTCCCAACTGATGTCACCAGTTAAATCCACATTATTTACAGTGATTGAAGGGGAGGAGATATGATAAAGAAGTCTAGGGGTATGAATACATTCCAAATGTACTATAAATACATGCATATTATGTAAAACAATATATGTAGGATAGCAACAACCAATGTTTGCAGCCTACATGGGCCAATATTTCAGCCCACATTGGACCCACATCGTGCCAATGTGGACATGTTTGCCTAGTGCACTCTATGCCGCCTGAACTACATTATGCTGCTTTGCTGGCATGTGCTATGTTACTTTGCTAGCATGCTACTGTATGCCCTACTTTGTTAGTATGCTCTAGCCTAGGGTTACCAAGCAGGTTCTGTGTGGTTTGATTTTCTAGCCTGCTGCTCTCTGAGCTGGTTACTGGCAGGTGGCTCTGACTTTGACCTACTCTCTCCTGCCAGAAAGCAGCTGACAGGCTGGCCCTCTGCCACCAAGGGACTTAAGCTGCTGCAACGTACAGCCGGCCATGTATGCGCCTGGGCACAAGCCCAGGGATTAGGATTGGCTGGGGTGTGAAAGAGAGGGGGGTGGGTGGGGTGGAGTGGTGCGAGGGTTAACCAAGCCTGTCCTCACAGGTCAAGAGCAGCCACTGCTGGGCAAACCCAGAGACCCATTCATAAAAACAGAGAATACTTACTGGACTGTATGCTGGTGAGTATATGATCAACTTCCTCCAACCACTGCCACTGCCAGCAGCTCAAGGATATCCAGGTCACCCACAGAGTGACGTCCTGCTTCACCAGAGGTTAAATAGAATGGAGTTATAACATGGTATTTATTGTGGCTGTGTGATTGAGTTGGGTCCACCTAAGTGGGAGGACTGTATTGTGTGTTGCAATTGGTTATATAATGGGTCATTTGAGGTTGTTAATTGGTTTGGTTGTACGTGCCGGCAGTCGGGTCCAGAGCGTCAATCTGCGTCACTGGATCCCATTTGCAGTGGCTCTAGTGCCAGGACAGGGTGGCACCAGTGCCACCAGGCCTGGTCATAATGGTGAGGGACCCGGAGTCTTGGCAAGCATTTGTCACAAAATAGGAACCAGAAATTCCACAATACCTCCAGTATGACGTCAATATCTAAACACGACAGTGTAAATGCCAACAACCAGGCCACAAGAACAGCTTCTGTCAACTTTTTATTTTAAAGGAGAGTGGTAGTGGAAATCTACTCTCCTTAGGTATTTGTATTGTTTTATTGACAGGGATAGACTTGAATGTAGGCCTTGAGGAGACAGATATGAGGGGAAACAATGTAGAAGAGCAGTGGGGTCAGTATTAGATCCCATGTAAGCCTACGTGAAACTGTATGTTAGTTGTATGTCAGCCCCACAGCACTGGGTTCTAGGAAAGCAAGCGTGAGATTCTTTCATCTTGCTGGTACTATTTTTTCATGGTGAGTGTGACCCATGGCCCCATCCCTGGCACAACCCTACCCTGCCCTCAGACAGTGGTCAGTGGGGTGAAAGAGCAGAGGGGATGGAAGGTGCGGAGGCCGTATTAAGGGCAGTAAGTCAAAATGATGGGCTGGATTAGTGCCGATGCGCAGATCACCCAGGTTGATCTCCCGCGAGAAGTTTTGGGATCAGAATACAGTGATCCAGTAATCAGTATTCAAGCCCAAAGCGCACACAGAGGCAGAAAGCATTAGAGCGGCCATACAATGCATGAGCACTAAAACAAATAGCTGCACTAAAACAAATAGCATTGCACTAACACAATGTCCTTCTCATAAAAGGCACTGGGGTTTGGTTCTAGTCTCCTCATCGATTTTGCTTTTCCAACCTCCCCGTTGACCAAGCAACACTGCGCCCTATAGAACGTTCTCTGTACTACAACCTCAAAGGATACATGCACTGACCTGGGTTTTCAATTGGATATGCTCTATGGATCTCTTCAGAAAAATAACTTGAGATCACACAGTTGGAAGACCTTTTCCCTCATGTATGTAATCTGTGGAATTTGGTTCCATGCAGGTCTTAGCCCAGCATTTTGCGGGGTGGGAGGGTAGCCTAGTGGTTAGAGCGTTGGACTAGTAACCGTAAAGGTTGCAAGTTTGTAATCCCCGAGCTGCCAGGGTACAAATCTGTTAGTTCTGCTACTGAACAGGCAGTTAACCCACTGTTCCTAGGCTGTCATTGAAAATAAGAATTTGTTCTTAACTGACTTGCCTAGTAAAATAAATCTTCAGAAATATTGTAAACCACATGAGAGGAGAAGTTTAATTCACAATGGAGAGCGCTGTACAGATTATTGTCTTTGGCTTATATTAAACTTGAATGTAGGCCAAGAGGAAACAGGGTAGAAGAGCAGTGGGGTCAAGCTACAAGAGATTATACATTTGAATGCTTTGGGGTTTTAGGGATGCGCTCTACCCTGGCATTTTTATTTCCCCTAGGGAAAATTCCCTTTTAGAAAGTACCCACTCTTCTAAACTACTTAAGGCTGTCAATTAGCACATGCACACACACTCACAGGTACACACGGGGCACACATAAACACACCCACGCACCCCTTTTTAGTGACCCCACCTTAAACAGCAGCAGGTTTACCTAGCAGCCTGCACGAATTCCATTTTTCTTTTAAACAAAACGTTTAAGAAACACCTGAATCCTATTTGCAGAACAGTCTCCAGGTTTATTTGAACAGATGACTTCCCTTCAGAGGCCATACATAAAAGCAGGCCAGGACGCCACAATGGGGCAGAGAACCGCCGAGGTGTCAGATATCTGTGGGAAGAAGCAGCCGGACAAGAAGATGGGGTGGAGATGTGAGGAGACAACTAGACTGGCTCATCTCTCTTCAAATGATATATGTGGTTTCTAGTCTGACTCAGCTGCTTTGGAAGACTAGGCTATATTTGAAAAGTGCAAAATGACTCGTCTGTGATTGTAGGTGCTATGATGTGGGTGTTTACATCAGGTGCTGTGTTGTGGCTAGAAAATGGTGGTTGGGATAGCGGGCTATTTTTGTATATCTTTTCCACCATGTCAGCCATCATTGTGATGTGACTGTGAGCTGCTCCAGCTCTATCAGTCACTCTCACTTTTCAACCACTCCTCTCTTAACGGGCATGGCCTATTTCATCCACCTGCAGCTCCCTGAGGACGAAACAGACAGAGAAAGAAAGAGAGGCTTTTCTTCAAAAGAAGCAGTGTGAGGGAGGCAGGATAAAGCCATCTCCTCACAGCAATGCAGCAGGTGAGGATGGTGGAGGGAGTGAGAGAGAAAGTGGGAGAAAGAGTAAAAGAGAAATAGAGAGGAGAGAGAGAGTCAGAGGAAGAAAGAGAGACAGTGTCTACGTGAGTACAGTCAGGGATACATTTCTCAATACCAGCCTGTCTCGCTCGCCACAATTCTCTCTCTCTCTCTACACTAGCCTAATGAGACAGTGTAACAATGGGGCAAGTGTTGGATTTCTGAGACGAGATTCCGGACATCGGAAGAGTGCGGAGGGGTTTGATTCCCACATGGGCCCTAATCAGACACATGACAAACATCACCAGTGTCATTGTGTGTGTGTGTGTGTGTGTGTGTGTGTGTGTGTGTGTGTGTGTGTGTGTGTGTGTGTGTGTGTGTGTGAGCATGTGTATGTGTGTATGGTGTATCATTGCTTCCCTTGATGACATTTACAATACAGCATTTCGGAAACATTGAACTCAGATGAACAGATGACACCAAATACAATGGGTACCTCAAAGTCAAAGTCGACCACAGAGTTTGTGGAGCAGCTGCCCTTGCCAAGCTCCGATGGGTTCCGCAACAGAATGACAATCGGCCCCTTCATCTGTTCGCTGTCATAGATGGAGCAGGAGGGACCGGCCCATTTCACCAAAACAAAGCAGTTCACATAGTCCCCTACCGCATATTATGCTCACTCTTTCCATCCTATATCAGCAAAACACATGATCTAATTATGAATCCAAAAGCTTCTGAATGCAGCACTGTAATTGTTGCATGTGTCTCTTGTACGTGAGCCCATTTTGTTGCCACGTGACCACTGGATGGCACAATTCAGAGTTCTCCTTCTTTGTGGTTTTAATTCGGTTCCACAAGGCCCTCAAAGATCTAATACTGCTGTGCGACAGGCTGATAACTGTATATGAGAACTGAGCATCCATAGAGCCCACATCACAGGGCTGCATAGGAACACCTATGTGGCATCCTCTATGAGACCTGGGCACCGCATGCCTCCTGTTTTACGACACAATAAAGACCGGGCTGAGCACTGGGGATGCGTGGGGCTGCGGATGGGGCTAGCAGTTGATGCCATATACAGCACAGCAGCCCGGGAGACGCTGTCCTACTGGGAGGCATCTGCTGTGTGACCTGGCTGTTGTGACTTTCTTCCAAGTTCAGGAGGATTTCTGTGGTAATGTATGGGGGACAGTATAAGAGTTCAGGAGGATTTCTGTGGTAATGTATGGAGGACAGTATAAGAGTTCAGGAGGATTTCTGTGGTAATGTATGGAGGACAGTATAAGAGTTCAGGAGGATTTCTGTGGTAATGTATGGAGGACTGTATAAGAGTTCAGGAGGATTTCTGTGGAGGAATGGAGGGCAAATGGAGGAAAATATGGAGGTAAAACATAGAGTAGACCTACAAACTTGCCACAACATGCTAAGATTTGAGCTCTGGTTGGCTAATTTACCTCTTCCTCCTGCCACCTCTCCCGTTCACCATTATTGCAGACCTGGAAGTGACTGAAATTAGCTAAAAATGAGGCACAAGAATTCTGTTACAATTAGGATTAAGGTTACGGCTAGGTTTAGGCTTAGGCTTAGTTAGGGTATGGGTAAAGTGGTTAAATTGCTTGTTACTGCCCAAAAACACGGCTTGCCTCTAGAATTTAAGATAATGTCTGTGATATTGTATGGAGGACAGTTTGAAGGCCTTCTCTGAGATCTGGACTGCAGTGTAGCACAGCCAACACATAAACCTGCTAATTTCAGTGTCATATAGACAGAATGGAACATAACGACATGGCATGGCATGAGACACACACACATGCACCCACAGTGAAACATTTTGTTCTGCTTACTGTATGGGCACATGGAAAATAACATACAGAGAAATACACAGACAAAGCACTGTGGACAGAGATGCTCTGTACCAGGAGAGGATGTCAGGACTCCTGCCAGCCTTGATGGTCCCTCCTTACACGTTCGCCGAAACAGAGGGACGCCAGAGGAAGGAAAGAAGAGGACCATTTGGAAGAGAGAGGAACAGGCTAAATTGTTTTTGTATGTGGACTGGAGATGAGTAAGGATCTGTGATGTTTTGGTATAACATGTCTGTGTGTGAGAGCCTCAGAGGTATAGATAAGTGAATTGGTGTCCCTTGTATAACATCTGCATATGCTCACGTGATTTGATGTGCAGGTTTGATCATGTTTAATCAAACCCATCTCAGAGGGGTGGCCCATCCTCTTCTGGCTGTACCGGGTAGATGTGTGTGTGTGCATGTGTGCCACCTTCACAGAACTGACATAAGGCATACCTACCTAGAGGTTATACCAACAACAAGACACACCATATCGCTTATCCAGAAGCCCTATCAGACCGGCATTGACTTGGAAGCAATCTCATCTCTCCATACTGACACATCACCAGCAGTTTATCCCATCACCAAATAAACATGCCTGGCCTAATCTGGAGCACAACATCTCATTTCCTTGTGCAACCTAATCTACTGTGATATAGCCATGCTGGTGTTTCAAGGGTAAAGGAAACCCACTAATGGTTGTTGTGGACATCTGTCTACACTGCCACTCAGTGGTGGAAAGGGGGAATGACTGCTATGGGCACACTTCCTCTTTTGACACAGCTCCAAAGCATATGCACTATTGCATGACTGAAAGTGCAAACATTGAAGTCTTAAATGGCATGTTTTGTTGATCTTCTTACTCTATGCAGTCTCAATTCTGCACCTTATTGCACCACTTTTTTATTATTATTATTTTTTTTTTAAACATAGGCAAGATATGAACCGCTCCTTCCTGTTAGAATAAAGTCAGACAACAAAATACAAAATCTACTTTTTATAAATGTTCAAACATTACACATGGTTTAATCTCTCGTGGGCAGACACACATAACATAAAATGTTGCAGACAGAGACGGTGATGAAGCTGCCAACCTGTTTCCCCCACTGGTTCTAGTATCTTTTCTCTTTCGTCTACCCCAAGACCTTAACCAAGTAGCTGGCGCACGATTTAAGTTCCGGGTTACCAAGATTACATATGGGTTAAAACACAACAGCGCAAAAAAAATATCAATATTCTTCCTGATTCAAATATCTTTGATTGGATCTGGATTTATGGAGGACTTCTTAAAACAACAGATTTGCCCTCCTGCTTGCTTACTTCAAGTCCCCTCAGAGCAGACTAGGAGGCACAACCCTCGGATTGTGGAAGCGGAGCGAGGAGGACATCCTGTATTTCTGTCGGATGTAGGGGTATCTACCATCTTCCTGCAGATGCTCGTAGTGCATTTTGGGATAGACGTACCACATGACGACTCCTGAGGGGTTGATGGAGACGGTGAACTCTGTGGTGGCAGACAGTCCACTCAATGTTTTCCCAGTGAATACGTCATAAGCCTGAAAGATATAGAAGAGTACAAATGAAGAGGTACAATACTGTGTCACTTACAAAAACACAACTCAAACTTCCACTTCCCTCAACAGGAATAAACACAGTCATCATACGCTGGAAGAAATAGAGTCATCATGCGCTACAAAGTGGTTGGAGAGAACTAGGAATGGAACCAGGAAAGAGGAGCACACCTCGTAGCTGCCTGCTGTGTAGTTTAACTTGGCCAGGCAGGTGTGGTAGCGATAGGGCATGTCCTGGCGACGGCTGAGGAACACCAGAGCACTGGCTGACTGGGAGAGGGGCCGCCAGTACACTTCAATCTGACTCCTCTCCTGAAAAAAAGAGAGTGACATACAGACAAAGAAAAGGAGAGTAAACAGTGAATTTTGTGGTCTAGCAGTAATGCTCCCTGTCAGTCACATACTCCACTCCCAATTGGAGACCAGGGTTCAATCCACTTCCTACTGTTCTCCTACTTGCCTGTCTCCCAACTGTCTGAATGAAGTGAATTTCATACTGCCGGAATCATAAACAAATGTGTAATTTTGTCATTGAGGGTCACCTGTAGCAAGCGTCTTCCCTGGACGCCCATCGGGTCCTGGTTGATGGCGATGGCGGCACCGTTTTGCAGGATGGCCCTGGCCTCACTGCTTAGGGTTCGAAGGTTGTTAGACATAATGAGAGGTGCAGCCATGATCGCCCAAAGAGCCATCTGAGAGCGTGATTGGTCCACACTGAGGCCAAAGTTTCCTATGATCAGCTGGGAGAGAAAAATTATAAATATGTAAGGTTAATGACTTGTACAACAATACTGATGGTGGAACAAATACACATATTAAATAAATAAAACAATATGAGTGAGAGTGACTCCTAGTCCCTTCCAAATGCAGGAACAAGGTGAATATTGACAAGAGAGGCGGACGGGGTAAGAGTGACATGTAGCAAGTAATGTATACAGGCTTCAATAAATGTAAGATACAGACCAAAGTAAATGTGAAATAGGGTGAAAACCCTACCAATTCAATTCTGAGGAGAATACAGTATTAGACATGAACAGAGAGGAGAGCACAGAAAGAAGGACAGAGGGATTGGTGTAAGTAAGGGACAGACAATGGTCGGACATAGGAAAGACAGCAGAGAGACCATGTCAGGATCGTTCCAGCGTCCAGGGCCGGCTTCAGGCTGCAGTATCTCCTGGTTGTCAAAGAACCAGTCTGTAATGTCTTGTACACTGTCCCACGAGTCCTGAATGTCATCATAGTTACGCCACAGGTTACAGATTTCCCCCAGCAGAGTGTAATTCACCTGAAGAGAAAAAAGAGATATGGACTGTATGAGTGTTTGTGAGCAATACAAATGTATTTACATACACCTTGATTAGTTTCCAAAAGGGTACAAATGTTATAAAGATATTAGATTTGATACTGTTGTCTTTGGAAGACATCCTGATTCTTCAGGGGGGAAAAAACTATCATCAAACACCTCTGATCAAGAATGATCTGAGTGATGGATCAAACGTGAAGGAGCAACAGTTTCTCATTTAACTACAGCGGTGCTGTCGCGGAATACCTGTAACTATGCAAAAGTAGCTCATGCGAGAAAAAACCCCGAATGTAATCAGTGAAAATATGACAATGAATGAAGCATTATTCAAAGAGAAGGGTCATCCATTACCTTTTCCTCCAAGCCATAATTGTTATTGTAAAACTAAAAATCTTTGCAACACATAGCTAGCTATTCACTAATCCTTATTTTTGTTTTGATCTCCTTCTGTATTATATTATTTTCATGACAGCACAGTAGGAAGCAAAGGCTAGGGAGACAGAGAGGAAGAGCACAGACAATCCGCCGAGCCAGGGCTCAAACCCTGTCGCCAGGGGGCATGCGTGGTCCCTTATTTCTGTTATTGTGTCACCGGTAGCATAATGAAACATACACTGGGAGGGAGTCCACCCCGATAGGCTGGCCAACTACAGGAGTAGCCAATTGGACGGCCTGTTGCATTCAAAGCCTTGGACATGAGAGGGTAACCTGTATGACAGAAGAACATAGTACGCGTCAATAGAAATCCACACTATCCCCCTCTGAGTCTATTTCCCTCTACCCTCTCTTGCAACCATCTCTTTAAATACTACCATGCCAGTCTACCCAAAGGACCACCAATGCTGATACACTCTATATAGTAACTCCCAATGTACAGTTACAGTTCCCCCTCAAGATTCACTCACCCTTCTGTTGCTCCTCTTCATTGGAGTAACAGCCATCCAACTTCAGGAAGTCCACACCCCAACTAGCAAACGTCTGGGCATCAGTATCAATCTTGTCCAGCGTGGTGCCAGGGTACCCTCCACAGGTGTGTGTGCCCAGGTCCCCATAGATGCCCAGCTTCAGGCCGCGGTCATGGAGGTACCTCGCCAGCTTGGCAATGCCACCAGGGAACCTGGGGTTAGAGAGATGGCAGTGAAGTCTTGCGTCTCATACCTAATATTGTCCTTTTATAATGTTGTAGTAGATAAGACCTTAAACTCAAGTCAATATCCTTTATTAACCCATGCTAAGATATTCATTACAAGCAGCACAGTTTTAGTACACCAGATTTACAGCCTTTAATTAAGGTTGAATGGGAAGAAGAGGAACTGCAAAAATGGAGAGGGTAAGGAAGAGGTAGAAGGCCAGGAAATAAGGAAGAAAGTTAAAGATGCAGAGAGTTAGGAGAAGGGTGAGAGAGAGGCTAACCTTTGTGGGTCGGGCTGCAGCCGTCCATCTTTATCCCGGAGCATGGAGGACCAACAGTCATCTATCATGACATGATCATATCCCATCTCTTTCCACCCATCCTCAGCCAGTCTGTCTGCCATGTCTCTGAAGAGATTCTCACTGTAGGGAGATATTCATTTATTCATATTCATGCCATTATATTATTTGATGTAAAATGTCCAGCATCCTATTAATATTAGAGTCACTATGAGAAGAAAATTAATCTACAAGTAACCCAGGCCTATATACACCTAAATAGTCTCGTCTACCAGCTTGGTCACTATCTGTTGAGTTATACTCTATTGGCCAGTTTATCGGACACAGATTAAGCCTAGTTATAGACAAAAAAATGATGTTCAAAAGAGATTCTCGATTGAAAGTGCTTATTAGTCCAAGACTAATCTTAATCTGTATACAGGGAAGCTACCTGATATGCGGTTGCAATTAGCCTGGGGATGAGGTTAATAGCTCTACAATAGGAGTGACTGCAGAGTCAGTCTGTAAAACTGCACATAAATATGTCTACCATTATGTACCTGATGCAGTTCTTGGGATCATTCTCACAGTCGATATTACAGCGAAAACGCTCCCAGGACATCCATCCCATGGGTGGGGTCCTCATCAAACCATTGTCCAAAGCAGAGGTAGCTGAGGTTAATGCCAGGAGGGAAATCACTGGCAACAGCTTCATCTCTGAGGAGAAATAGTGATATGCAAAGCAACTGTAAGGTTTATCCTAGATGTTTATATTTAGGTCGCAGAACAAACTCTGCAAAACAAACAACAAATTGTGTTGCCAAGCAAAGATAAACTGAAAGCACCACCCAGATTTGATGCACGGATCATATTTGTGGATATCTACAATACTGATCTTGGTGTCTATAATACTGATCTTGGTTAACTGGGAAAGTGAAAAAACTGTTTAGCCAGAAAGCACTTTGCCCTGAGTCTGCACATGGGTTGTTTATTACATACCATAATAACAGATTATGAAGCCTGCAAGATTCTGGTCAATCAAGAACCAGATCACCAACAATAGAAGCAGTAAAAGGAAATAAGTCCTTTTTCAATAATGTTGTATTACAAATGATATTACAAAACTAAATTGGGGTACTATACCTGCTCAACGTTTCACTTTTGCAGTCAGTAAACCCACTTTATTGGTGCAAATTCCTCACTCACTACTTTCTTTCTATTTTCTCTTGCTGGTCTCTATTTCCTGTACACAGAGCCTTGGTCATGTGACTTATCTCTGTCACATGGTAACCAGAGGTGGAGGGATTGCTGGCTACTAGTTTAGCAAGCACACAGCAATTGAACTAAGAATGCTGCTTCACACATTTTGTGCAGGATCATGACTGAAACATGAGTGATTCTAATCACACCATATAATTCAATGGGCTTCATTGGCATGGGAAACACATTTTTACATTTCCAAAGCAAGTGAAATACAGTAGATAAAGCAAAAGTTAAATAAATAAAATATTAACAGTAAACATTACACTCACAAAAGTATCAGAAGAACAGAGACATTTCAAATGTTATAGTATTGCTATGCACAGTTATAACGATGTGCAAATAGTTACAGTAGAAAAGGGAAAATAAATAAACATACTGTAAATATGGGTTGTATTTACAATGGTGTTATTTCTTCACTGGTTGCCCTTTTCTTTTGGCAACAGGTCACAAATCTTGCTGCTGTGATGGCAAACAGTGGTATTTCACCCAATACATTTGGGAGTTTATCAAAATTGGTTTGTTTTAAAATTCTTTGTGGGTCTTTGTAATCTGAGGGAAATATGAGTCTCTGATATGGTCATACATTTGGCAGGAGGTTTGGAAGTGCAGATTAGTTTCCACCTCATTTTGTGTGCACATAGCCTGTCTTCTCTTGCGAGCCTTGTCTGCCTACGGCGGCCTCTCTCAATAGCAATGCTATGCTCACTGAGCATGTACATAGTCAAAGCTTTCCTTCATTTTGGGTCAGGTATTCCGCCACTGTGTACTCTCTATTTAGGGCCAAATAGCATTCCAGTTTGCGCTGTCTTTTTGTAAATTCCTTCCAATTTGTCAAGTATGTATATTTTTGTTTTCACATGATTTGGTAGGGTCTAAATGTGTTTCTGTTGCTGTCCTGGGGCTCTGTGGGGTCTGTTTGTGTTTGTGAACAGAGATCCAGGACCAGCTTTCTTAGGGGATTCTTCTCTAAGTTAATCTCTCTGTAGGTCATGGCTTTGTTATTAAAGGTTTGGGAATCACTTCATTTTAGGTGGTTGTAGAATTTAACAGCTCTTTTCTGGATTTGGATCATTAGCGGGTATCGACATAATTCTGCTCTGTGTGCATTATTTGGTGTTTTACGTTGTACAGGGAGGATGTTTTTGCAGATTTCTACATGCAGTCTCAATTTGGTGTTTGTGAATTCTTGGTTGGTGAGTGGACCCTTGACTTCACAACCATAAAGGGCAATGGGTTCTATAACTGATTCAAGATCAGTTATGGGGTTCTCTCTAATTTTAAACAAAGTGGAGGGTCATTTTTGACCCTTAAGAGTAGATTACTACTGAAATAGATAGGCCTAAATTGGCTGTCAACTGAGCCAGAAATTCCCCCCAAAAATGCCTCTAAAAAGAGCATTGGAATTATATTTAGCATAAACGTAACGTATATAAATAATTAGCCTAAATGTAATAGTGCAGCCTAGGTTGTGTATTGGCTACAGCCTCATGTCCACACCGATTCTGACATGAGGGAGGCAACAGAAAATATAGCCAGACAGACTTTTAATTACATAAATATTGGCTAAACGCCAGTTATGTTTGACAACTATAATGTAGGATAATTAACATTAAATCACTATGAATGACCTATAGGTTCTGGAGTAGACTCAATATGGCATATAAAACAAAATACCATTCGGATGGTGATGAAAAAGGTTAGTCTTGAGCCCTGCTAACATTGGCCATAAAGTTTAAGTCAAAGGAACGCGAGAGAGCGGTGAGGACAGACAGGAACCGATTAACTCCATTACTGACTATCAATTTATAATACTAGCGATTGATTCATTAATAGTAGAATTAAACTCCCTTGATGTACTGGATTCATGATGGATCTCCTCACCTTCCTTTCCATCTTGCTCCAGAGGGATGGATGACTGGGACATCAGGCAGCAGCCACACGTTCATTTCCTTTTTTGTTTTATTAAAGCCAAAAATAATACTGTTGGGGCTTTTCGATTTTGTACTCCAGTTGATAATACAATTATCTTCATCAGTTTACTAAGAACAGGCAGCAAACTGATTGGGCAGCTTTTAGACAGTGGAATTGGTTTAGCTTCCTTCCACAACTGTGTGTAACGGCGTTCGTCTGTTGAAGGAGAGTCGGACCAAAATGCAGCGTGGTGGTTACTCATGTTCTTTAATGAAAAAATAGCGATACATGAAATAACTAAATAAATACAAAAACAACAAACGAAACGTGAAAACCTAATTACAGCCTATCTGGTGAACACTACACAGAGACAAGAACAATCACCCACAAAATACACAGTAAAACCCAGGCTACCTAAATATGGTTCCCAATCAGAGACAACGAGAATCACCTGACTCTGATTGAGTCAGCCTCAGGCAGCCAAGCCTATGCTAGACACACCCCTAATCAGCCACAATCCCAATGCCTACAAAAAACCCAATACGACAACACAATAAACCCATGTCACACCCTGGCCTGAACAAATAATTAAAGAAAACACAAAATACTAAGACCAAGGCGTGACAGAACCCCCCCAAGGTGCGGACTCCCAGACGCACCTCAAAACCATAGGGAGGGTCCGGGTGGGCGTCTGTCCATGGTGGCGGCTCCGGCTCGGGGACGTGGACCCCACTCCATAAATGTCTTAGTTCCTCCAACCTTGCGTCCTGGGATAGTCCACCCTCGCTGCCGACCATGACCTCGTAGTCCTCACCCAGAACCCCACTGGACTGAGGGGCAGCTCGTGACTGAGGGGCAGCTCGGGACTGAGGGGCAGCCCGGGACTGAGGGGCAGCCCGGGACTGAGGGGAAGCCCGGGACTGAGGGGAAGCCCAGTACTGAGGGGAAGCCCAGTACTGAGGGGAAGCCCAGTACTGAGGGGAAGCCCAGTACTGAGAGGAAGCCCAGTACTGAGATGAAGCTCAGGCAGGTAGTTGGCTCCGGCAGATCCTGGCTGGCTGGCGGATCTGGAAGAGTCTGGTTGACTAGCAGATCTGGAAGAGTCTGGTTGACTGGCAGATCTGGAAGATCATGGCTGACTGGTGGATCTAGCTGCTCTGGCTGCTCCATGCAGACTGACAGCTCTGGCTGCTCCATGTATATTGGCAACTCTGGCTGCTCCATGCAGACTGACAGCTCTGGCTGCTCCATGTATATTGGCAACTCTGGCTGCTCCATGCAGACTGATAGCTTTGTGCAGACTGACAGCTCAGGCTGCTCCATGCAAACTGGCAGCTCAGGCTGCTCCATGCAGACTGGCAGCTCTGGCTGCTCCATGCAGACTGACAGCTCAGGCTGCTCCATGCAGGCTGACAGCTCTGGCTGCTCCATGTAGACTGGCAGCTCTGGCTGCTCCATGCAGACTGGCAGCTCTGGCTGCTCTATGCAGACTGGCAGCTCCATGCAGACTGGCAGCTCCATGCAGACTGGCAGTTCTGGCTGCTCTATGCAGACTGGCAGCTCTATGCAGACTGGCAGCTCTGGCTGCTCCATGCAACCTGGCAGCTCTGGCTGCTCCATGCAGACTGACAGCTCTGGCCGCTCCATGCAGACTGGCAGCTCTGGCTGCTCCATGCAGACTGGCAGCTCTGGCTGCGTTGAACAGGCAGGAGGCTCCGGCAGCGCTGTAGAGGAGGAAGGCTCTGGAAGCGCTGAACAGGCGGGAGACTCCGACAGCGCAGGAGAGGAGGAAAACGCTGGCTGCGCTGAACAGGCGGGAGGCTCCGACAGCGCTAGAGGGAAGGAAGGCTCTGGCTGTGCTGAACAGGCGAGGCGCACTGAAGGTCTGGTGCGTGGTGCTGGAACTGGTGGTACTGGATCGAGGACACGCACAGGAAGCCTGGTGCGGGGAGCTGCTAACGGAGGACTGGTGTGTGGAGGTGGCTCTGGATAGACCGGACCGTGCAGGCGCACTGGAGCTCTTGAGCACCGAGCCTGCCCAACCTTACTTGGCTTGATGCCCACTCTAGCCCGGCTAATACGAAGAGCTGGTATGTACTGTACCGGGCTATGCACCCGCACTGGAGACACCGTGCGCTCACTAGCATAACACGGTGCCTGCCTGGTCTCTTTAGCCCCCCGGTAAGCACAGGGAGTTTGCGCAGGTCTCCTACCTGGCATCGCCATACTCCCTGTGAGCCCCCCCCAATACATTTTTGGGGGTGACTCTCAGGCTTCCATCCGCGTCGCCGTGCTGCCTCTTCATACCAGCGCCTCTCCGCTCTCGCCGCCTCCAGTTCTTCTTTGGGGCGTCGATATTCACCAGGCTGTGCCCAGGGTCCTTTTCCGTCCAATATCTCTTCCCAAGTCCAGAAGTCCTTTGATCGCTGCTCCTCACGATTAACAGGGAGAGTTGGCTCAGGTCTGACTCCTGACTCTGCCACTCTCTCCCTGAGCCCCCCACAATACATTTTTGGGGCTGCTTTTCGGGCTTCCTTGCCAACCGTGTTCCCTCGTATCGTCGGCTCTTATCTCCGGCTGCCTCTGCTCTCCTAAATGCCTCCACCTGTTCCCATGGGAGGCGATCTCTTCCGGCCAGTATCTCCTCCCAAGTGTAACAACCTTTGCCATCCAACACGTCTTCCCATGTCCATTCCTCCTTTCGCTGCTCCTGCTGTCGCTGCCTGTTACCACGCCGCTCGGTCCGGGTGTGGTGGGTGATTCTGTAACGGCATTTGTCTGTTGAAGGAGAGTCGGACCAAAATGCAGCGTGGTGGTTACTCATGTTCTTTAATGAAAAAATAGCGATACATGAAATAACTAAATAAATACAAAAACAACAAACGAAACGTGAAAACCTAATTACAGCCTATCTGGTGAACACTACACAGAGACAGGAACAATCACTTACAAAATACACAGTAAAACCCAGGCTACCTAAATATGGTTCCCAATCAGAGACAACGAGAATCACCTGACTCTGATTGAGAACCGCCTCAGGCAGCCAAGCCTATGCTAGACACACCCCTAATCAGCCACAATCCCAATGCCTACAAAAAACCCAATACGACAACACAATAAACCCATGTCACACCCTGGCCTGAACAAATAATTAAAGAAAACACAAAATACTAAGACCAAGGCGTGACACTGTGGACAAACACACTCCTTTTGGCTTTGGTACAGCAAATAGGGAGAGGGGGCAATACAGTCTGCTACCATCTCAATAGTTTCCCATCAAGGTTGTCTATTCCTGGTGGCTTAATGTTATTAATGATAACAATAGCCTACCACCTCTCCCACATGGACTTGACCAAAATCAAAACAGCAATCCTTCCCTTTCATTATGAGGGTTCACTTTTCAATGTTGTCATTTCACTTGAGTTTTTCTACTTTACTATTGAAAGTCATTGAAATAATTGGCAATATCAGAAGGTTTTGTTATAAATGAACCATCAACTTCAATGAACATTGGAGCTTAAATTGGGTTTTCTGCCCTTGATATCATTTAAGGTACTCCAAAGTATTTTTCCATTTGTTTATGTCATTTATCTTGGCTTACAAATACCCCCAGTGCTGCATCTGGATTCCCTTCCTCATACACATTAGACCAACATTAATTATTTACATCTTCAGCGAAAGAGTCCTGAAAAAACATTTGGTATGATCTCTTAGAAATTACTTTAGGCCCACCCTTTGGCTTGTCTTGTTATTGCCACAATGTTATGGTCACTACAGCCAATGGGAACTGATCCAAATACTGACTTAACACTTGACAGCCTATAGCAGCACCCCAAAACAAAAGGCTTTAAATGAGGCATTTGAACTTGCAACCACAACACTTCAACAGAAGGTCCTCTAAGCTTTACAGGAATATGTATCTTAACATATACAGCAAGACCCCCACCATAAGAATTATTGTCTTTCCTGTATATGTTATGTCCTTGTATTGCTTCTGCTATATAAAAGGAATTATCTAAGTAACTTTCAGAGATGGCCATTGTGTGAATGTTATCCGATGTTAGCAAGTTATTGATTTCATGAACCTTATTTCTAAAGCTACATATATTAATATGGGCTATTCTTAGCCCTTAGGTAGCTCGCCAAAACATTGTTTAGCTTATAGAGTCAGTCAATCAGGGACTTGTGTCAGTTGGTGTGTGTGATGTGCTGAAGCTACTGACCCAGAAGTTTGGCTCTCACTCCTCCCAGGCTTTTGAGAGGGAAGGTGGACAATGAGCTTGTGGTAGCAGATGTAAGCAATGTCCTCATGATCTCTGGCAACTTTCATAGCTGGGATAAGTTCTTTCTGCACATCTGCATTGAGGAAGATGGTTCCTCTCAAGTTCTTGCCTCTCTCCAGAACAACCATCTTGTCCTTGAACCTGACAACTGGGTCTGTCACCTGGGCTGGGTACAGGTTTTCCAGACCTGTGGAGAGTCTGGTAACAGTGTTATTCCTCCTGGATTGTCCCTCTAGACAAGTCTGTAATAATGATTCACAGACGGTGAATCAGACGGTGATGTCATCTTGCTGCAAGTCTCTTTCAGGACATGCACCTCATCCTGGGAGAACTCTGAACTGTTCTTAGGTCTTGGACCTATCTGGTCAGATCATCCATTATTTTGTTAGTTGAGCCCAGCAGTATTTGGACAAAGATAAGTACGATCCCAGGTCAACACACAGACAATGTTTAATAAGAGTTTAGATTCGCTTTACTTGAGGCCTCAGGGGTTTACAAAAATTCAGCACACAAACGGCCCACACAAACACTCAGTCCTATAATTAAATCCTGGCTGCTGCTAAGGTAGAACAAAAACCGCCACGTGCATTGTCCATCCATTGGGTGTCCACCTGTATATATATATTTTTTAGGGGGTAGATTGCCCGTCACATTACTCCATCATTGGTACATGCTGCCTCGCCACTGGCACAAAGACCAGAGCAGGGGTGAGGGGCCAGCATTCTCTCTGTAGCACTTAATCTTCATTCACTCAGTTCAGGAAAGACCATCTGGGCTTTGTGCATCGTAACACTCTTCATTCGGCTCTGTCCTCCATCGCCCCTCTAGATTGACAGCATGGCTCTGTTGCGGTCATCTAGTGGTGGCATGGCAGTAGCAGCCTCGATAATAATGGTTGTTCTCAACATCAGAAGAAGGGCTGAAGTGAGCTGGGAGCACCTTTTTGTACAGGGACATGGCTCGTTGAGGGCATTAGACTCAGGTGTGTAAATTAGGGGTGTTGCCGATCCCCGTGGAGACCAGCCAAATGGGAGGACACTATAATTAGGAGACACACAAAAGAAAGGCACAGAACACCAAGGAAAGCACAGGCTAAAATAATGCATGCCAATAAAGATAGTAGATGTAGAATAAAGATCCCTGCAAACTCAAAATAAATAAACACAAAATGGTCAACACGTGACAGCTATTTTCCTGTTGCTGTAACAATTGTTTGTAGACATATTTTTGTTGATTTAAAACATCACTCACCTGTGATAGCGAAGCACTGTCCCCTCCATTACTCCAACCTTCTTTAACTTTGGGCGGCATGATGGTAGTAACGTAGACTAACACTGGTACTCCACGCAATTCCAGCCAGCACAGCTTGCAGGGCCGATGGAAACAGCAACAAACAGCAGGGGTTCAAACAGCCACAAGTCTGGGACTATCCACGGTAGCGGGCTGTGTTCAAACTGTCAAGGAAACATGGCTAGCTTGATAGCTAGCAGCTAGGCTAGCTGCTTCGCCAAGCATCAGCTCTTCAGACTTTATGGTTTGGCAGTGTCCTCTCTCTTGTTCCGCGTTCAGCATGCGTTGCACTCTGATGAAGTCCACACTGTCTCCTCACTGTCTAGCCAACTGGAATCAATTGAGAACAGCACTTTGTTCTTGCTGTAGGCCTGTTTTTTTTACAGGTTGTTAGTAGCTGTCTGTATCTTCTTACAGACTGCCACAGATGGGTAAGGCTTAATTTGCTTTTCTTACTAATCTTCATTCAGGTATGAAACGACTGTGAGAGAGAGAGGCTTTAGCCACATATTGCTGATACTTATGTTGCTTCTATCAATACAGAGGTAATATCACATCGGGCTGAGCACAGGCCTAGGTACTTATGCTCTGATCATGGCAGCAGCGAAAGCCATGAAGACTGTGGAAGTGATGATTGCATGGCAATTTTCTGGACTGTTTACACTGTTGGGCTTCCTAGTACTTAGATGGTCTTTTTATCCATCTCATGTGGCATTATCTTTGGAGCTGGAGCTATGTTACTGGTCACGAGAACAAGAGTCGGATCAGCTGTAGAGATGGGTTTAACTGGTCTGGTAAATTGCAATGGGGATCCAGAATAGGGGGAGCAGTACTAGAATCTACTTTGATGACAGTGGGACCAAAAGGGCTTTGTGTCATGGGACTGATTCTCAGCTTCTCCTTTACTTCCCTTGAGACGGCAAATAAAGAGGCCAACGACAACTACTCAGATTGGACTGTTGCTGTTATTCATGGCTGTGACATTCATGACTATGCATATAGGAGTTTGGCTGGCAGTGGCACTGCTGGGGGTATCCTGCCTTCCATTCCTTTAGCAGGCATTTTTCTGTTACCTACAGCTGGTCATCTGACCTTTTTGGCAGAGATTATCTTGGGGAAACCAAGTACAGTTGCAGGGAATTGAGCCCTGTGTGGACAGTTGACGGTTTGGCAGGATTCCTGTTCGGACTGAGTGCTAAGGAAGGCAGTCACCCTCAGTTTTAAACATCCATGACACACGGGTTCATACTGCAGTGATGCTAGTTGGGGCAGTTGGCTCTGTTCTGGGGGCAGTTTCAGTTACCTCCATGAAGGCAGACAGCTGGCTGGGTGAGTATATATCTTATGATGGTTGTGGTGCTCAACAACATATAGGTGGATATGTCACTGGTCGGCCATGAAGGAGACTCATCCCTTGGGAGCGATAGGTTTGCTGATGGGCATGGCTGGGGCATCGGGGGTGTCTCTAGAAGCAGTTGTTATGGTCGTAGGGAAACAACATTCACAGATGGGACTTGGGCTGGCAGTTTTTGGGTCAATGATTGCCACCATTTGGGGAGACCTAACAGTGACATTGAGCAAAGTAATTACAGCTCTGGTGCGAACGCTAGCCTTGCCAATACAAGAGTTTGCTTGGATGAGGAGAACATAGTCAGCTGCCTTGGCTTTAGTGGCATTCGGGGCTATGGTGCTGGGAGCAGCAGAATTACTAACAACTGAACTGGGGTCAGCTGGGTGGACTGGAAATATACTGTTTACAACCATCCATATTGGATGTCACTGGATGTCACTCTGATCATGGTCCCTGAAAAACTATTTCTGAGTCTAATTGGTCAAAATGTACTCATACAATGACAAATATTTTGTCATTTGAGCTGCCTTCTTTAATTCAAACCCATTTAGACAACTGCAAGGGCACTTGAACTCTATTACACTTACGAAAGAAAGCCATTGATGAATAAAGATTAATACATTACTACGATATCTTTATCTTATTTTACCTTCACACACCAGTAGGGTGTGGATGAATGACAGGACAGGGACAGGGAGGAGTCATGGCAGATGCCAGATAAAGGAAGAACATCGATGCTCATGTGATAGTCATTTGATGTAGTAGAGATCCTGGAGATTAGTATGAACAGAATGATGGGAGAATTCGTGGAACAGTTAGTGGGTATATCCTGTTCTAGTCAGCCTCTCAAATAGGGAGCAGAGGAGTACTTCACCTGTAATCACACACAGACAGAGCTAGAGTCTCACCTGAGGCAAAGGGCTGGAGGAGAGGCTGCACTGTTATCGCTGGAAGAAGAGGGAACTCATCTACTGTACGCCGAGCTTCCTGTATCATCATGGTTCCATCAACGCTGAGTAAGTCGCCTGCATTTTACTGAACCTTTAATTTCATATAATGGGGGTGGTGGTGAATGATTTCCCTATGCTGTAGAAGGTAGTGTGCAACAACCTTTTCACATGAGGCAAATAGTTTGATGGGTGGTTTTGAGTTGACATGTTTGCCATTAAGTACTGCACCTCGCAAGATGTAAATTATTCTATTTATCAATGAGATGGAAACTCTTGTTTTGTCTTGACATACATGTGCAGACAGCACACTGTGAATAATGTTGACCATGCACTTATTTTGTGACATCTTATAGCAAACAAGTATTGGAGAACAACTTTGCTGCTTCAGAGAGAAGTCATTGGGACATATACAGTATATTCAGTAAAGTGCTTGAACATTAGCTAAATCCTAGTATTGTAAGTGTTGGAACCATGTGAGCAATGTGAACAACGTATACAGTGCATATCATGGCACCATGCATGGCAGCTCTGCTGGTTAAACCCGATCAGCAAGTCTGTTGACAGTCACTTGCTACAGGCACTTCACGGTTGAAGTGACACATGGTGGTTTCATTCAGTTGCATGGTACAATACAAATACATAGGCCTACAGTATAAATATTGTCAATACTGTAAGTACAATAGAAGAATATGATTCATGTACTCAAATTGCCAACCACTTAACAATTAAACATCAGGGATGATTGGATCTCTTTACTTACTTTTTCATCAATATTTACTTATTACACATCTTCAGGCAATATATAGAAACTATATCACAAAACTGTTCCACATCCAGTGTTTTTGTCAGTGACCCTCCCTTTTCCTGCTTTGTTTCAGAGGCCAGGAGCCCCATGTTGGAAGCAGTTCTGGGCTTTGTCCTGGGAGTGGTGGGAGGCTGTGTGCTGGGGGCCACTGAGGAGCCAGTGAATGAGGCTGTGTCAGTGATGACCTCAGGGGCCCTGCTTAAGCATGTGTCTGACGGCGTCCAGACTGTGGGGCCCTTGGGGCTGGGTACTCTCCTGGGAGCAACGGCACTAACCACAGTCATGACTTCAATGGTGGCTGGGGTCATATTCGCAGCGGCTATGGCTTCCGTATTGCTGGGTGCCAGGAGCAGTGGTGGTGGAGCATCCCAGGCAGATTCTGTGGTTGTGTGGATCGCAGTTGGACTGGCTGGTGCTTTCGGGACCACAGCCAGTGGAGCAACACTTGGAGTCATCATTGAAGCAGTCGTGGTGGGCTCAGGGATGGTGGGACTTCTCTGGGCACTGAGCATATTCACCCTGCTCAAACCTGCTTTACACTTCCTTCTCAAGTTCATATGGAGACAAGGAGAGTCCTGTGTTCGCCTGGGACAGAGCTCTCTGGAGGCCAGGGAGAGAGAGCTGAGAGAGATGGAGGCGAGGGAGGTGAAGAAGAGAGACAGAGTGACAGTGGAGATTGAGCAGAGGATTGTCACATTGGACAAGGAAGGACAGAGTACAGAGGGCCTGGAGCATAGAGCAAACTGGGAGGCACAGCGCAGAGAGAGAAATGAGATGGAGAGAAAGAGGAGAGAATGGATGGAGGAGGTAAATGAGCAAAAGACCATTCAAGAGCAGATCAACAAAGTGGTGGTGAAATACGTGGATTTCCTGGCGTTTTCAGGGATACCCATGACTATGACCGCCATGGTCACAGCAGCATTTGGGGTGTTTGGATTCGGGGACTACCGGTTTGTGTTTGTGGTCCTTTTAGCTTTGGTCCTGTTCATGTCCTTCATGTTCATGAAATCATCAAATTTTTACTTCTGGATGTTCGCAGGGTGTATGGGAATGTTTGCCACGTTTGCCATAGCAGTGCTCACTGTGCACGCACGTCAGGAAGTGGTGTCGGAATCTATCAAAATGCGCAGGGTTGGTCAGGATATATCAAGAGCGAACATTAGCACCCAGATGAACCACAGATCTTCTCTAGAGGCCTTGGGCGCAGGATTTTTTGTGTCAAAGCTATGTCAGCTAGGCTTAGGGGCCACCATAGGAGGCCCTTTGGGCAGGAGGGAAGATAAGGGGAAGGTTATAGTAGGATCAGCTGGGTTGGCAGTGGTCATTCTGATAGTAGTGAGTGTCTCTTCCCCTGTAGTGCTAGGAGCAGGAGGGACCTCAGGGGCACTGTTAGGGGTGGTAGGGGCAGCAGGGGTGTCTGTTGGGGCCACAGCATCAGTGGCAGTGGGGTGGTACACATGGGCAGGTACGATAGGGACTACAGCAGGGATGGTTTTAGGAGCGTTGGGGATGGGTAAGTGGCACTTTGTCAACATTGGATTGCAGATGCCGGTGGCTTATATCTTTTCTACGGCCAATCTTTTTTGATAGAGCATCCAACAGGAGAATGAGATATGATTTTGTGGCTTTGTGGTATGTGTTGCAATCATGAGCAATGCAGTATAACCTGTTTCATGCCAGCACTCCCACTTGTCTTGATAAGCTAATCAAACAACCAATCAAAAAGTCATGCTCAGGCATTTTTCTTTATTTTTATGGAATGCTTATTGTCAAGCAAAACTTATACCATTTCATTTCATCATAGATTGTAATGATTCATTAATGTGTTAACGTTTTAATTGACTGTAAGTGAAAATAGAGAAATGCCTCTTAATAAATGTCATTTTCAATTGAAAAAGTAATTACACTTCTCAAATAGCCTACTGAAGTGAAACATTGTTAGTTGTAGTCTAAGTAATCAAATGCACTTACAGCTACAGTAACAGAACCATTCTATTGAAAAGCAGAAGGGAAAACACCAGCTGTATGTCTACTTCATGAAAGTAGAGATAAAGATGCAACTCCTCCATCACACACTGGTTCCTCAGAAGGGTTCCAGTGATGGGTTCCCTCTGGCTCAATGCTGGACCTGGCAGGGACGTACTTCTCTCCATACTCCCAGGTAGAGTGGGGTAAAGTAAGAGTGCTGCAAGTCCTATCAGAAATAAGTATAGACTGGCTGTCCTGTTGTTCTCCGGAGACACCCTTCCCATCCATTGTCCAACTCACAGTGACCTGATCAGGGTAGAAGTTGTTGATCAGACACAGCAGCGTGGTCTGACCACGAGTTCTGGTCAGGTCCTTACCAGTTGGGACACTGACCTGAGCGCCGGCTGTGGCATGACCTGTGGAAAATATATGGGGAGAATGGGGAGACTCCCACGAACATGATGGTGTTCTCCATTTTGCTCTGTCGACCCCCCCCACTAGTGTCACAGAACTCGTCTGAAGGTAACCCGGGACCGGATAAAAGAAAGAGTTAGATATGTGTCCAAATACAGTATATATACCTGTATATATATTTCCTGAGCTTTCTTATGTCTTCTAGATATAGGACAGACATTTCAAAACCTTATTCCTTATTATTTATTTTTTGTTTTGCCATTATTCTATGCATTTCTATGGGCTATAGTAGTAAAGGCCAAATTCTATATTTGATCAGACATTTAAAATGTTGATACCTACAGGGGTCCTAAAATTCAATATCAAATAGCTAAATGATCCATGGTATGGCCATCTAAAAACAATTCCATATGTTACCTTAGTAGAACCCCCCACCCCCTCCCCTTAGTATTTTCATATTGTGCCTCCAGCATAAACAGATTGAAATATGTATAAATGCAGATAGACAATATGAATATATCTATTCTTGATTTACATAATAACATATATTTTATTCATTTGTAAAATACAATATAATTAACAAAAATATTGGTACAACTTTATAATAACTCTCATGAATAAATGTGTAAACATTTATAAGCATTCTAAGCCTTCCATTCCATAATAATTTAGAACACATCTATTGCCCAGCGATACTAG
Source organism: Oncorhynchus tshawytscha (assembly GCF_018296145.1). Lineage (NCBI taxonomy): Eukaryota > Metazoa > Chordata > Actinopteri > Salmoniformes > Salmonidae > Oncorhynchus > Oncorhynchus tshawytscha. Next base: position 1,374,911 of record NC_056451.1, read on the forward strand.
ACTAAAGCTCTACTCAGGAGAGCTAATGAGCTCTATGGGCACCTTTGAGACCGAATGTGTTATTCGGGGACGCAAACACAAGCTGGAGTTTGAGATTGTAAAAACCAGTCAACATCCTCTCCTCTCAGGCTCTACATGCGAACGCCTGGGACTGATGCAGTTCACTGTACCAAATGACCTGCACATTGTGGATCATGTCCAGCATGGACCCCTGTCCAAAAAACAACTAGTTAGCAGATATGACGATGTATTCAACATGCCCGTTGAATCTGTGCCTGGGGAAGTACACTTTGAAGTGGATGAGAGCATCACTCCAGTCCAGTGTGCTCCTCGCAATGTGCCCATTGCAATGAAAGTGGCTGTGAAGGCCCAGCTGGAAAAGTATGAGGCCGATGGCCACATGACATCTGTGACTGAACCAACTGACTGGATCAGCAATATGGTCATAGTGAAAAAAACTGAGAAGCTGAGGGTCTGCATCGACCCAAAGCATCTGAACCAAGCACTGAAACGATCCCACTACATTATGCCGACACTAGAGGATGTCCTCTATAAGCTTCCCAAGGCCAGGATTTTCACCTTGGTGGATGTCCGAGATGCATTCCTTCAATGCAAGCTGGATGAAGAAAGCAGCCTCATGACTACCTTCTGGACCCCCTGGGGTCGGAAACGCTGGCACAAGCTCCCGTTTGGTGTCTCGGTGGCGCCTGAGATATACCAACGTAAGCAGCACGAGTTACTGGCTGCGCTCAAGGGCATTGAACCCATCGCAGATGATGTCCTGTTCGTAGGCTGTGGTGACACAGACGAAGAAGCAGTACGCGACCACGATGTGAAGCTCCTGGCACTGATGGAGCGCTGCCGATCAGTTAAGCTTCGCCTTGGCCTGAAGAAGCTGCAGTTCAAGGTGAAAGACGTCTACTTCCATGGCCACATTCTCTCGGCAAAAGGCCTGAAGCCGGACCCAGACAAGGTCAGAGCGATCCTCGACATGCCAAACCCGTCTGATGCAAAAGGAGTTCGTCTCATCGGCTTTGCAAACTATCTTCATCTTCATGCCACACCTATCAGCAGTCTGTGAGCCTCTGCGCCGGTTGCTGGACAAAGACACACCATGGCACTGGCTACCCAAGCACGAGGCCGCAGTGTAGGAGATGAAATCTCTGGCTTCATCTACGACGTCATGAAGCCTGTCACAATCCAGAGCGACTCCAGCCAAAGGGGACTTGGATGCTGCCTTATGCAGGAAGGCCAGCCCGTTGCGTTTGCCTCGAGAGCGCTCACCCCCACCCGAACAAAACTATGCACAAATTGAGAAAGAGTGCCTCAGCATCGTCTTCTCCTGCCAGCAATTCCATCACTACTTATATGGGCGAGACCTGGTCATCGCTGAAACTGACCACAAACCACTCATTGCCATATTCAGTAAACCTCTCCTCAACGCGCCCAAGAGGCTTCAAAGCATGCTCCTGACTCTGCAAAACTACAGCCTGAAGGTCATTTACAAGCCAGGACCAGAGATGTACATCAGCGACACACTGAGCAGGGCAACAACACAATGTACAGGCAGAGGCACTGTCTATCAGCGGCAGGCCATCTGTTCGCTACAGCAGGAACAACAAGATGTTCAACAGATCAATCAGGCAGACTACTTAAACGTCACAGATCACCGCCTAGCCCAGATAAGGCAACACACTGACAAGGACGAACGCCTACAGGCACTGAAGTCCATGGCTCTCGCAGGTTGGCCATACCTGAAAGAGGAGACACCTTTCACAGTGAGAGAATACTGGACCTTTCGAGATGAGATCAGTGTGCAAAATGGCGTCTTGTTCAGAAAGGCGACTAGTAAACTGCTTGACTTACGTCAAAACCACCGTAGTGTGGCAGACTACGCGGTTGATTTTTGCACGTTGGCCGCCGAGAGTGCCTGAAATTCTGAGTCTCTTTTCGATACTTTTCTGCACGGATTATCTGAGGAGGTAAAGGATGAGCCAGCTGCTCTGGAAATGTAGCTGGATCTCGACTCACTTATCACCCTTACCATTAAAAAATTGATGGACGCCTAAGGGTACGCAAGAGTGAGAGGAGGTCTGGTCTTGGGCACCCTCGTGCACCCGCTATGGAGCATTCACCTCCTATGGAATCCGGAAGTTTCCGAAGGCAGCTCTTCCGAGAGGATTCGAAGCCACCCGAGCACTCTCTGGATGGGTGAGTTGGATACTCCTGAGCCTATGCAATTGGGAAGAGCTAGGTTATTAGTCATTTATCATCATTTTTAAAGCATTTATAAGCATTTATGAAGGCTTCATGAAATGTTATAATATGATAGGATGAAATGATGTGTTACCAAAACATTAGATTTATGAAATTGATTAAATAAAGAAAATCATTAAACAGCGTACACAACTGCAGTGTTTTGATGGATCCATTCCAATTCAGCAGCATAGAGAGGCCAATGTCAAAATTAAAATGTCTCTGAAAGAATAATACACTCGTTTTTAATTAAAATAGTTGTTTGTTACAGTAGAATATCTGTTCACAATTACACCATGATGGTTCCACTTACAATAATAACAGAAATGTCTATAAACAATACAGTCTATTTATTAGAAACATTGTAGAATTATTTTCAACTTACTCTTAAACGTTCAGTTTGGTCGTTTGCCCAAACATGTACCACAGTGATTTAAACATGAGATTGCTCAAAAACCTCTCATCCACTAAACTCACTGGTCCGTGAATGGCACAAGTTGACAGAATGTCAAAACAAATATAAATCACTACCTTATCATACACATTATCCATCATTTAATGTAACTATTCAATTGTTTATCATCATTTTTGTTAAACTCTTTTCAGAGAGAGCTTATATTTCTATTGATTTGTTATAAACTATGAACAATCTTACAGTGGGAGTTTAAGATTTGCTTTCAAATAGTTTTACCAAACATTACAATTTCAAACATGAATCCTTACCTTACTGATCAATCCAGTGTATGTATCTTTGTGTACACAAAAAGCTCAATACAGATGAAAGATTTAGCACCAGGAATCTTCCCATACTGATCATGTCATCACAGTGATTCCCAGCCTGGTGCCATTTCTCAATTCAATATCCATCAATGTACATTTAAAAAAACCATGACAGCCTTTATTCCAGGATCAGCTGTATCATGTCCCAGGTAACTAGGGACTTTATAGCTCCTGCATAAGGAGTCTGAGAGGTTGTCCATGTACAGTATATATGTCATTATTGATGGAAACAAAATATCCAGAAATAACATGTTTTCAAGAAGGAAATATAGATCCCAAATATCCATATGAGCTCTAGCACATACGAGAGAGGCTGTTTTGACCGAATGTAGAGTCTAGTGTTGACCGAGGTTACAAGCATGGAACAGTTTTTCACTGAAGCTAAACTGTGCACTGGAGCTTGGCAACATTCTCATATGAGAACGGTGATCTGAGGTTTTTGTACTGCCGTATTTCACTGTGTGGATGGAAATGTTTCACTGTGTTGACAGTAATACTGAGCTTCGTCCTCTGCTTGTACTCCACTGATAGTGAAGGTGGTGAGAGCTCCAGTATAGGAGCCACTGAACCGACCGGGTGTGCACAAATACCTCTGGTTACCATCATAAACATAATTCTGGGTGCCTGTCCAGGTTTAAACTGGTGCACCTCCATATCATTGCCAATGTCTTGCGAGGCTCTACAGAGAATCTGTACTGTCTCCAGGCTGGACAGAGAAGACCGGAGGGGACTGGTCAACTGTGATGATGCCCCATGAACCTAGACACACAACAAGAAAAACAGTGCTGAAAATCTTTGAAGTGTAACAAAGACAAAACACATAATGCTCTTTAGAAAAGAACATGAACTCATCAAATAAATCACTGCCTTATTGGAAGAGAAACATATCAACTATATTAGTAGGTTTAAAGGGGCAATCAGCAGTTGCTACATCCATTTTTGGACTTCTAAATAAACAAACATGTACACATTGATTCTTGAAGAATATAATTTATAGACGGCCGCGACCGGGAGACCCATGGGGTAGCGCACAATTGGCCCAGCGTCGTCCGGGTTAGGGGAGGGTTTGGCCGACAGGAAAGTTCTTGTCCCATCGCGCACTAGCGACTCCTGTGGCGGGCCGGGCACAATCCACGCCGACACAGTCGCCAGGTGTACGGTGTTTTCTGCGACACATTGGTGCGACTGGCTTCCGGGTTAAGCGGGCATTGTGTCAAGAAGCATTGCGGCTTGGCTGGGTTGTGTTTCGGAGGACGCACGGCTCTGTCCCTTCACCTCTCCCGAGTCCATAGGGAGTTGCAGCGATGGGACAAGACTGTAACTACCAATTGGATACTATGAAATTGGGGTGAAAAAAGGGTAAAAATAAATAAATAGATGTATATAAATATATGTAAGCTTGTTTTACTCCAATGTTTGTAAACAAAGAAAATGGAAACAAACACTATATAGCCTCAAAACATGGTTAAAAATAGTGCTGTCTATGAATTTCAGAATGGTTACATTTTTCCAGCCCCATCCTCAGCTTAATACAGAGCCAGGGGTGGGGCAACCGCTTTACTATTGTTTCTACTTCTGATTGCCGCTTTAAGTTTTGTAACTTGTATATGTACTTTTTGTCCATAGGGCTAAAAGAAAGAGGAACTGAAATGTTGACCTCATGGTGATCACTGCTCAAATAACACTGTTGGGCGAGTCTGAAGTAGTTTATTCTGTTATTGAAGACCTATAGAATAGATACTTTATTGTCCATTGGTTACAGTGGAAATTTGTCTCCTGCCTTTCCCATACCCACAGATATACACTCGTAGAAAAAGGGTTCCAAAAGGGTTCTTCGGCTGTCCCCATAGGAGAACACTTTTTGGTTCTAGGTAGAACCCTTTTGTAAAGGGTTTTTACATGGAACCCAAAAGGGTTCTACCAGGAACTAAAACATGTTCTTTAAAGGGTTCTCCTATGGGGACAGCCAAAGAACCTTTTTAGGTGTACACACACACACACACACACACACACAGGATGAGCTGTAGTGCAGTGCCCCTCGACGAAGAGCAATTGTGGGGGGTTGAGTGCCTTGTCCAAGGGCAGGGGATGGTACATGGGATCAGAGACCAGCAGCCTTCCAGCTGCCAGTTCAGTTCCATGTTTGTGTTGCCTTGACTGGCTAATACCACCCTACTGCCAGTTATTTATGATTGTGATTATGCTTACAGTACAGCTACAGCTATGATGGAAAGAGCTCATTGAACCCTGACAGTTCTCGGATGCTTGGCCGCAGCTCTGTCGCATTCTGGTTCTGTACATAGTCAATAGTAGGCTTCAAGGAGTCTCCTATGGTAGGTACATCTACAGCTCATGGAAGTAGTACTGTAGATTACTTCATCACTAACCTCAACCCAGAGTCTCTCAGAGCATTCACAGTCAGCCCACTGAAACCCCCATCGCAGCAAAATCACAGTCTAATTGAACAGAGCAATCCTCTATAATGAGGAATCTAAGCAAAAGTAACTGCACAATATTAATGCTATAGATGGAAGGAAAGTAGTGTAGAAACCCACCCAAAAACTATTAGGCAAGAACAAAATCAATCCCTTTTAGAAAACTTCCTGGACAAAACATTTCACTGTAATAGTAAAGGTTTTAACCTGGCTGTAGAACGTTTAAACAGTATATTTAACATTTCAGCTTTCCAATCACATGAAAAAAAGGTCAAGGTAACCTAAGAAAATTAAAAACAATGACAAATGGTTTGATAAAAATGCAACAACCTAAGAAAGAAATTAAGAAACCTATTCAACCAAAAACATAGAGACCAAGAAAAACTGAGTCTACGTCTTCACTATGGTGAATCACTAAAACACCACAAAAATGCACTACAGAAAAATCAGGAAGAGCACGTAAGAAACCTTCCGCAGAGACACCAGACGTTTTTTTAAGCCTGTTTTCTCCACTACAACGCCCGATTCCTGCCGTAAGCCCTGGACCATTATTCCTGATCATCACAGCTAGCTAGCTGCCACCGATTGACCCAGCCCCAAAGCTAGCTCTGAGCCAGGCCCACCTCCCGGCCTACTCAGTGATCACATGGCTACACAGCTGATGCCTCCCGGACTCTACCCCAACACGGCTAGAATCCACTACTTCACCGGATCCTTGCCATAAGCTCTGGACCTTTGCATCGGATCATCGCTGCTAGTTAGCTGTTACCGAGTGGCTATAGTGGCTAACGCCCCTGCCCCGAAGCTAGCACCAGTTAGCCGCAAGCCAGGCTCATCTCCCAGCTAGCAAACTTAATTACTACAACTACAATACCCCTTTCGCCATCTGGCCTGTACCCTTTGTCGACACGGCGCCCTGCCGTACCACCCCGACTGTTCTGCCGACGGAACTCCATCCGCTGTGCCCTCAACCGGCCATGGCCGGACGTCGGAGCAGACGCTTCTACTAACCCCGGCCTGCTAACTTTAAATGCTGTGTCTCCCGCGTGCTAGCGTAGTAACGACTACCCTGCGCCATCGAATGCTGTTCACTGGACCCTATGATCACTTGGCTACATAGCTGATGCCTGTTGGACTGTTCATTAATCACAGTACTCGATTTTGTTTCTTTTTTTGTTTATCTGTCAGCCCCAGCCTCGAACTCAGGCCCTGTGTATAGTTAACCGACCCTCTCTGCCCATTCATCACCATTTTACCTGTTGTTGTTGTCTTAGCTAGCTCTCCCAATCAACACCTGTGATTGCTTTATTCCTCGCTTTTTGTCTCTCAAATGTAAATATGCCTTGTATACTGTTGTTTAGCATAGTTATCATTGTTTTAGTTTACTATAGAGCCCCTAGATCCCACTCAACATGCCCTCAGATACCTCCTTTGTCCAACTCCCACACATGCGGTGACCGCACCCAGCATAATTAGCACGTCCAGAGATGCAACCTATCTTATCACTCAGTGCCTGGGTTTACCTCCACTGTACCCTCACCCCCATCTGTACATTATGCCCTGAATCTATTCTACCACAACCAGAAATCTGCTCCTTTTATTCTCTGTCCCCAAAGCACTAAACTGCCAGTTTTGATAGCCTTTAGCCGTACCCTCATCCTCCTGTTCCTCGGGTGATGTGGAGGTTAATCCAGGCCCTGCATGTCCCCGGGCACTCTTATTTGTTGACTTCTGTAACCGAAAAAGCCTTGGTTTCATGCGTTTTAACATCAGAAGCCTCCTCCCTAAGTCTGTTTAACTCACTGCTTTAGCACACTCCGCCAACCCTGATGACCTTGCCGTGTCTAAATCCTGGCTTAGGAATGCAACCAAAAATTCTGAGATTTCCATACCCAACTACAACATTTTCCTTCAAGATAGAACTGCCAAAGGGGGAGGAGTTGCAATCTACTCCAGAGAGAGCCTGCAAAGTTCTGTCATACATTCCAGGTCTATGCCCAAACAGTTCGAGCTTCTAATTTTAAAAATGAATCTCTCCAGTTTCTCATTGTTGCCGTCAGTTACAGACCCCCCTCTGCTCCCAGCTGTGCCCTGGACACCATATGTGAATTAATTGCCCCCCATCTATCTTCAGAGTTCGTTCTGTTAGGTGACCTAAACTGGGATATGCTTAACACCCCGGCAGTCCTACAATCTAAGCTAGACTCCCTCAATCTCACACAAATTATCAAGGACCCCACCAGGTACAACCCTAAATCCGTAAACATGGGCACCCTCATAGATATTATCCTGACCAACTTGCCCTCCAAATACACCTCTGCTGTTTTCAATCAGGATCTCAGCAATTACTGCCTCATTGCCTGCATCCGCTATGGGTCCGTTTGATCACTGTCAAATGCGAGCAGGCCTTTCAAATCGACCTGGCCCCGGTATCCTGGAAGGATATTGACCTCATCCTGTCAGTCGAGGATGCCTGGTCGTTTTTTAAAAGTAATTTCCTCACCATCTTAAATAAGCATGCCCCTTTCAAAAATGAAGAACTAAGAACAGATATAGCCCCTGGTTCACTCCAGACCTGACTGCCCTCGAACAGCACAAAAACATCCTGTGGCGGACTGCTCTAGCAGTCCCCGCGATATGCAACTTTTCAGGGAAGCCAGGAACCAATACACGTAGTCAGTCAGGAAAGCAAAGACCAGCTTTTTCAAACAGAAATTTGCATCCTGTAGCTCTAACTCCAAAAGGTTTTGGGACACTTTAAAGTCCATGGAGAATAAGATCACCTCCTCCCAGCTGAGGCCAGGTAACACTGTCACCACCGATAAATCTACGATAATCTATAATTTCAATAAGCATTTCTCTATGGCTGGCCATGCTTCCACCTGGCTACCCCTACCCCGGACCAACATCTCAGCACCCCCTGCAGCAACTTGCCCAAACCCCCACCCCCACTTCTTCACACAAATCCAGACAGCTGATGTTCTGAAAGAACTGCGAAATCTGGATCCCTACAAATCAGCTGGGTTAGACAATCTGGAAAATCTCTTTCTAAAATTATCCGCCAAAATTGTTGCGACCCCTATCACTAGCCTATTCAACCCCTATCACTAGCATATTCAACCTATCTTTCGTATCGTCTGAGATCCCCAAAGATTGGAAAGCTACCGCGGTCATCCCCCTCTTCGAAGGGGGAGACACTCTAGACCCAAACTGTTATAGACCTATATCCATCCTGCAGTGCCTTTCCAAAATCTTTGAAAGCCAAATAAATGATCAGATCACCGAACATTTCGAAACCCACCCTACCTTCTCACTATGCAATCTGGTTTCCGAGCTGGTCATGGGTGCACCTCAGCAACGCTCAAAGTCCTAAATGGTATCATAACTGCCATCGATAAAAGACAGTACTGTGCAGCCGTTTTCATCAACCTTGCCAAGGCTTTCGACTCGGTCAATCACCGTATTCTTATCGGCAGACTCAATAGCCTTGGCTTCTCAAATGACTGGTTCACCAACTACTTCTCAGATAGATTTCAGTGTGTCAAATCGGAGGGCCTGTTGTCCGGACCTCTGGCAGTCTCTATGGGGGTGCCACAGGGTTCAATTCTCAGGCCCTTTTCTCTGTAAATATCAATGATGTCGCTCTTGCTGCAGGTGATTCTCTGATCCACCTCTACACAGACGACACCATTCTGTATACTTCTGGCCCTTCTTTGGACACTGTTATAACAAATCTCCAAACGAGCTTCAAAGCCATACAACACTCCTTCAGTGGCCTCCAACTGCTTTTAAATGCTAGTAAAACTAAGTGCATGCTCTTCAACCGATTGCTGCCCGCACCCTCCCGCCTGACTAGCATCACTTCTCTGGACGGTTCTGACCCAGAATATGTGGACAACTACAAATACCTAGGTGTCTGGTTAGACTGTAAACTATCCTTCTAAACTTCTAATCTCCAATCCAAAATTAAATCTAGAATTGGCTTCCTATTTCACAACAAAGCCTCATGCCGCCAAACATACCCTCATAAAACTAACTATCCTACCGATCCTTGACTTCGGCAATGTTATCTACAAAATAGCCCCCAACACTCTACTCAGCAAACTGGATGTTGTCTATCACAGTGCCATCCGTTTTATCACCAAAGCCCCATATAATACCCACCACTGCGACCTGTATGCTCTCGTTGGCTGGCCCTCGCTACATATCTGTTGCCAATCCCACTGGCTCCTGGTCATCTTTGATAGGTAAAGCCCCGCCTTATCTCAGCTCACTGGTCACCATAGCAACACCCACCCGTAACACGCGCTCCAGAAGGTATATTGCACTGGTCCTCCCCAAAGCCAACACTTCCTTTGGCCGCCTTTCCTTCCAGTTCTCTGCTGCCAATGACTGGAACAAATTGCAAAAATCTCTGAAGCTGGAGTCTTATATCTCCCTCTCTAACTTTAAACATCAGCTGTTTGAGCAGCTTACCAATCACTGTACCTGTACACAGCCAATCTGTAAATAGCCCACGCGACTACCTCATCCCCCATATTATTACTTACCCCCTTGCTCTTTTGCACCCCAGTAGCTCTACTTGCACATCATCATCTGCACATCTATCACTCCAGTATTAATGCTAAAGTGTAATTCATTTTGACCTCTAGGGCCCATTTGTTACCTACCTCCCTACTCTTCTACATTTGCACACACTGTACATAGATTTGTCTATTTTTCTTTTCTTTTGTGTTATTGGACTGTACTTTGTTTATGTGTAACTCTGTGTTGTTGTTTTTGTCGCACTGCTTTGCTTATCTTGGCCAGGTCGCAGCTGTAAATGAGAACTTGTTCTCAACTGGCCTACCTGGTTAATCTTGTAACTACCCATCCCGGATCCGGGAGCGTTGTCATCAACTGACACTAATTAGCATACGGACATAAATATTACTAGAACATTTTCATATTCATGAAATCACAAGTGAAATATATTGAAACACAGCTTAGCCTTTTGTTAATCACCCTGTCATCTCAGATTTTGAAAATATGCTTTACAGCCAAAGCAAGACAAGCATTTGTGTAAGTTTATCGATAGCCTAGCATAGCATTATGCCTAGCTAGCAGCAGGCAACCTGGTCACGAAAATCAGAAAAGCAATCAAATTAAATCGTTTACCTTTGATGAGCTTTGGATGTTTTCACTCACAAGACTCCCAGTTAGATAGCAAATGTTGCTTTTTTCCAAAAATATTGTTTTGTAGCCGAAATAACTCCGTTAGTTCTTCAAGTTTGGCTGAGAATTCGACTGGAAATTGCAGTCACGACAACACCGAAAAAATATTCCAAATTAGCTCCATAATATCGACAGAAACATGGCAAACGTTGTTTATAATCAATCCTCAAGGTATTTTTCAAATATCTATTCGATAATATATCAACCGGGACAGGTGGCTTCTTAGTAGGAAAGAGAGAAACAATGGCTGCATTTGTCCCTTACGCACAAAATACTCTGAGAGACTCCAGCTGACCACTGACGCAATGTTGACGTTCAGGCTAATTTTTCTAAATAAAAGCCTGAAACTATGTATTGTGACACTAGACACATTAGGGAAGCCATAGAAAAGGGAATCTGGTTGATATCAATTCAATTCAATTCAAGGGGCTTTATTGGCATGGGAAACATGTGTTAACATTGCCAAAGCAAGTGAGGTAGATAATATACAAGTACAGGGAAGGACATCTCATTCACTGCTCAATAGGGACGCATAGGAACGCAGAGCTTTCTAAATAAGAGTCCCTTCCTGATTAGATTTTTCTCAGGCTTTCTTCTGCAATATCAGTTCAATTTTTACAGTTTTGGAAACTTTAGAGTGTTTTCTATCATAAGCTGTCAATTATATGCATATTCTAGCATCTTGTCCTGACAAAATATTCAGTTTACTTTGGGGACGTTGTTTTTCCAAAAATGAAAATAGTGCCCCCTAGTTTCAATTATTAAATAAAGGTGAAATAAATCAAATTAAAATAAAAACCCTTCCCAGAAGAGTGGAGGCTGTCATAGCAGCAAAGGGGGAGACCAACTCCACATTAATGCCAATGATTTTGCAATGAGATGTTCGATGAGCAGGTGTCCACATACTTCATTGAAAAACAATGTGTTTTAGTCAGTTATTTGGAGACATGAATATAGTATAGTTTTATTTAAAAAATAATAGCAATGTTTTTATGTTTCACTATTTTTAGGATGGTCCTCCCTTCTCTGAGGAGCATCTGTTGTTGTACCATTGGGGTTGGTGTTACTAGTTAAAATCAGAAGCTAAGTTATTTTACTCTCACTGTAAACAACTTGATCATGCCTAAAAATATGAATCCCCCACCCCCCTCTTTCGCCCTCAGAACAGCCTCAATTTGTCCCTGCATGGACTCTACAAGGTGTCAAAAGCATTCTCATTGTCACGTTCTGACCTTAGTTCTTTTGTTATGTCTTTGTTTTAGTATGGTCAGGGCGTGAGTTGGGGTGGGTAGTCTATGTTCCTTTTTCTATGTTGTGGTTATGTGTTTGGCCTGGTATGGTTGTCAATCAGAGGCAGGTGTCGTTCGTTGTCTCTGATTGAGAATCATACTTAGGTAGCCTTTTCCCACCTGTGTTTTGTGGGTGATTATTTTTCCGTGTCAGTGTTTGTTCCACACGGGACTGTTTCGTTTATGCACGTTGTTATTTTGTATTTCAGTGTTCAGGCAAATAAACACCATGAACACGTGCTGCGCATTGGTCGATCGTTACACTCATGTTGACTCCAATGCTTGCCAAAGTTGTGTCAAATTGGCTGGATGTCCTTTGAGTGGTGGACCATTCTTGATACACATGGGAAGTTGTTGAGTGTGAAAAACCCAGAAGCATTGCAGATCGATTCTGTTAATTGTTTGCTTGTTATTTTTATTCGTGTCAGATATGTCCATTTTGGGATAGTTGTTCTGTTCACTGGAGTATGATTAAAACAGGTTAATATGCCCCACCAACATAAGACAACTGTACAGAAATAAGTAAATAAAATCAATGATTAGAGAATAGTCCGATTAATTGATACATGACACGGATATAGCAGGAAGACCATAGTACCGTGAATTGCTAGCACAAGTTGCTCACGCTGCTAGTGCCTACAAACGTTTTGCGTTCGGTGGAACGTTGGTGCGTTATCATGGGATGCTGTCTTCAAATCTTGTCCCAAATGGCAGTAACCTACTGGAAAGTGCATAAAATGTGGTGAGTAATTGACTCAAAGAGAGAGAAAGACAATAGTTGAACACTTTTGAACAAATTAATTTATTCCAAAATGAAGGAAAAGCAAAAGAGAAATATATGGATTTCGTCAGTGTTTTTCACTTTCAGTTTCACTTACATAGCTAGCAAACGGAGTTAGCTAGTTTAGCCTACTGAAACACCCTGATCCAACAGATGGATTCTATGTTAGCTAGCTGGCTATGGCTATCCAACACAACACTGAAACTCTTCCAAGTCAAGGTAAGGTTTTGGTTTTACTAATCGCTGTTCAACTGGGTGAATGGAATATGAATGACAGTCATTCAACATGCAGTAAAGAAATAAGGCCATGCTCATGAAAAAAAACAACCCATTTTAAACAGCACTGACCTCCACTGGTTAAAAGTATACTCAAGAAAATATTTTATTGATCATAGTGATGCAGGAGTATGATTAAAACAGGTTAATATGCCCCACCAACATAAGACTACTGTACAGAAATAAGTAAATAAAATCAATGATTAGAGAATAGTCAGATTAATTGATACATGACACAGATATAGCAGGAAGATGGCATAGCAGGAAGACCAAAGTACCGTGAATCAAGAGTTCAAATCCCAGATGAGGACAGATTGAATAGTAATTACTGTATAAATGAACATGCACAACGTAATCATGTATGTCGTAGTGTGTCAAATATACAGGTTGAAAACAATGTATATTAAAAGCACTGTGTGTGTGAGTATCCCTAACCTTACCAACACAATGTAAGAATGGTTCCAAAGTTGTAACTTGACATGTGAATACATTAAATACGATTTGCAAGCATGCAACTCAATTTGAGGATAAATGCAACACAATCACTAAACTTTGGACTGGTGAATCTTCTTCTGTGAATAAAAATTACATTTGCCCATGTCTAAGGGCTCCCGCGTGGCACAGTGGTCGAAGTCAATGCATTTTTAGCTGCAAGTTGTGTCAGTCCAGTCCCTGGTTAGAATCCTGGCTGTGATGGGAAGTTTCATAGTGCAGTGCACAATTGGCCCAGCGTCGTCCGGGTTTGGTCGGGCTATGCCATCATTGTAAATAAGAATTTATTCTTAACTGACTTGCCTAGTTAAATAAAGGTTACATTTGCACACTCTGCGTTTTGTAACATATAACATGTGCCAAAATGGTTTGTGGTTGTAAATTCGGGGTTGCACATACGGAGCTTCTTGCTGCGGTCCAAAGAACTGGGAACTCTGAAATCTCAGACTTCCAACTTCAGTGCCTTCAAAGACAAGTGGTAACTGAAAATAAAACTCAAACTGGGAAATATCTTTTGAAAGGTCATCCAACTCAGAATTCTATGTCGGAAACTCTGGCATCATTCTATAGCTCTGACTTTCCGACCTGAAGATCACTGTAATCATGATTTGAGCACGTTTTTTTTCCAGAGTTCCCAGTTGTCCTGAAAGCACCAATAATAATAACTAGAGACAGCCTCTCCAAGATGCCCGATTGTTGTTTAAAACGCAATCTACTCACGGTTGCATATACCAATTCGTGGCTGCCGCCATCTTGCTAGTTTCGATTTTACTGGGACTACTCTGCCTGTGCACTAATACGGGAATAGCATGAGCCCGAGCAGTAACTTCATCACAAGCATGAGTGCGGGAAGCTTTTGGGCATTCTGCCAGTGTTGCCAGGGACATGGATCTGCGTGGCTGAGACAAGTTGGAGGAAGGTAAATCTGTACCACAGTGACCACAACCACTTTAAAAATTAAAGGAGTTGTATGCAAGTAAATTAATGAGGACTAAATCAAATGTGCACAAGCTAGCTTGACATGTGCACCTCAGGAGACCTAGCAGTTGTATATTTTCTATTCAACACAATGCAATCACAACAATTCATAGGACTTGTTACAAAATTAATGATGAAAAAAGTTTCTGAAAAAGCTTTGCAGTTATGATTTGCCTGTTAATTATTCGAGCTGTGTCACAATTAATCAGTAAAGTTCCCTTGTATAACAAAATTTACACATTCAAAATGGTTGTGCATCCTGATGTAAAACTTCAGTGCCTTCAAAAAGCATTCATAACTCTCGACTTATTCCGCATTTTGTTATGTTACAACCTGAATTCAAAATGGATTAAATAAGTAAAAGTAAAACTAAATGCATGCTCTTCAACCGAATCGCCTTCTTCTTCACGATGCTGTCTGTGTAAGTGGACCAATTCAGTTTGTCTGTGATGTGTATCCCGAGGAACTTAAAACTTACTACCCTCTCCACTACTGTTCCATCGATGTGGATAGGGGGGTGTTCCCTCTGCTGTTTCCTGAAGTCCACAATCATCTCCTTAGTTTTGTTGACGTTGAGTGTGAGGTTATTTTCCTGACACCACACTCCGAGGGCCCTCACCTCCTCCCTGTAGGCCGTCTCGTCGTTGTTGGTAATCAAGCCTACCAATGTTTGTTTTACTCCATGTGTAACTCTGTCGTTGTATGTGTCGAACTGCTTTGCTTTATCTTGGCCAGGTTGCAATTGTAAATGAGAACTTGTTCTCAACTTGCCTACCTGGTTAAATAAAGGTGAAATAAAAATAAAAAATTGATTGTGTTTGTTAACCCATCTACACACAATACCCCATAATGACAAAGTGAAAATATACAGTGCCTTGCGAAAGTATTCGGCCCCCTTGAACTTTGCGACCTTTTGCCATATTTCAGGCTTCAAACATAAAGATATAAAACTGTATTTTTTTGTGAAGAATCAACAACAAGTGGGACACAATCATGAAGTGGAACGACATTTATTGGATATTTCAAACTTTTTTAACAAATCAAAAACTGAAAAATTGGGCGTGCAAAATTATTCAGCCCCTTTACTTTCAGTGCAGCAAACTCTCTCCAGAAGTTCAGTGAGGATCTCTGAATGATCCAATGTTGACCTAAATGACTAATGATGATAAATACAATCCACCTGTGTGTAATCAAGTCTCCGTATAAATGCACCTGCACTGTGATAGTCTCAGAGGTCCGTTAAAAGCACAGAGAGCATCATGAAGAACAAGGAACACACCAGGCAGGTCCGAGATACTGTTGTGAAGAAGTTATAAGCTGGATTTGGATACAAAAAGATTTCCCAAGCTTTAAACATCCCAAGGAGCATAAAAAGTGTTGTTTAAAGTTTGCCACAAGCCACCTGGGAGACACACCAAACATGTGGAAGAAGGTGCTCTGGTCAGATGAAACCAAAATTGAACTTTTTGGCAACAATGCAAAATGTTATGTTTGGCGTAAAAGCAACACAGCTCATCACCCTGACCACACCATCCCCACTGTCAAACATGGTGGTGGCAGCATCATGGTTTGGGCCTGCTTTTCTTCAGCAGGGACAGGGAAGATGGTTAAAATTGATGGGAAGATGGATGGAGCCAAATACAGGACCATTCTGGAAGAAAACCTGATGGCGTCTGCAAAAGACCTGAGACTGGGACGGAGATTTGTCTTCCAACAAGACAATGATCCAAAACATAAAGCAAAATCTACAATGGAATGGTTCAAAAATAAACATATCCAGGTGTTAGAATGGCCAAGTCAAAGTCCAGACCTGAATCCAATCGAGAATCTGTGGAAAGAACTGAAAACTGCTGTTCACAAATGCTCTCCATCCAACCTCACTGAGCTCGAGCTGTTTTGCAAGGAGGAATGGGAAAAAATGTCAGCCTCTCGATGTGCAAAACTGATAGAGACATACCCCAAGCGACTTACAGCTGTAATCGCAGCAAAAGGTGGCGCTACAAAGTATTAACTTAAGGGGGCTGAATAATTTTGCACGCCCAATTTTTCAGTTTTTGATTTGTTAAAGTTTGAAATATCCAATAAATGTCATTCCACTTCATGATTGTGTCCCACTTGTTGTTGATTCTTCACAAAAAAATACAGTTTTATATCTTTGTTTGAAGCCTGAAATGTGGCAAAAGGTCGCAAAGTTCAAGGGGGCCGAATACTTTCGCAAGGCACTGTATATTGGGATGAGGATTGTAGTGAGCAGACTATGTCATTGTAAATCAGACACTTAGTTGTGCAACTAGAAAGATACAGAATAAATACATCCACATCTACCATTATGAGCAAAAAAACATAGGAGAGCTCTCTTGCTTATGTTGAGTTGAGAATCATCAGAGAATACTGACCACTTCATTAGAACTTGATCAAGAAGGCCGCAATATCCACGTGCTGTAGAGGAGATACGAGGAGAGGAGGGGAGAAGTGACAGAGAAGAGGCCAGGAGAGGCAGAGGGAAGGAGCAAGAGATTTAACCTCATCATGACTTGCCCAAAGACTGATGACATCCAAGCTGTTCCATATCTAGGATTTTCACAAGGTCACTTTCAATCACAGTGTGGGTGTTTTGACAGAAACCAGTAGTCCAATTCAGAGTTACCAGTTGGATTATTTTCTGTAGGAAAGGGACCAACAACAGTTTTAAAATAACTTTCAGAAAAGAGTATGTTAGATTTATAGATAGCATTATCAATAGTTTCTGTGTTATACTTCTAAATCCATATGGTTATGCTTCTCATCAGAGCTCATAAAATGTTTAAGGTGCACACAAGCACCATTGTCAATCAAAATGTAGAGAGTAGAATATAACATTTCATCTTTGTATTTAACCAAAGTGCTGTACTACTTACTGTACCATTGGGGATCTGCTGCATGGTTTGTCGTATTGGATCCTCTGCTCAGATGTGGGAACATCGCCTGGTGACGTCATTGGCCTGCAACTCCACTGTAGTCAGCCAGGTATTTCTCTGGTTGAGAGGCAAGGAATCAGCAGCGGTGGCATCATTGCTTAGAGACTGAAACACACAGGAGGACCTCAGGTAAGTGGCATGTGAACACAAATGGTAAATGACACTCACGCCAATAAACAGCACACCAGTGGCACACAATATCAGTAACAATGGAGCAGTAATCATAGTTCAATGTCCATAGTTAAATTCACAGTCGATGTACAATAACTACTCACTCAGTAATGTTAAATAGTTAGGTTGCAGCTGTGACAGTGACGACAGTCGCACCTGGATCCAATTTACTGACTGTAAATTGCTCTCAATAAAAGCGTCTGCTAAATGACCACCATGTAAATACAAAAATGAACACTTGCAAAGCACTCTGGGTATTTTTTTAATGTGCTCCAGCCCTTAACAAGACCCAATTTTGTCAGGCAGGACCAAATCGGAACCAACCCTGGGCAAGTCTATGTTTGGGCCAAATCAGGGCCGGTCCAGACCGGACCAAATCTGAACCAAACAACGTCTGTGGTTATAGTTGTCTATACATTTTCTCACATATTCACAGTCCACCGGTTTAAGAAAGTACAAAACATAATATATGTTTGCGTTATTAACCTTACAGTGCCTATAGGTATTACCCCCTTGGGCTTTCACATTTCATTGTGTTACAAAGTGGATTCAAATTGATTTAATTTAGATTTTTTTCATGATCTACACAAAATATTCCAAGCAGAAACATTTTAAAATGAAAAATGATTCTTACATAGAAATTCATAAAAAGATAAAACAATAATACATATTGATTGGATAAATATGCACCCCGAGTCAAAACATGTTATAAACACCTTAATCAGTGATTAAAGCTGTAAGTCTTTTTGAGTAAATCCCAAAGAGCTGTGCACATCTGGATTGTGCAATATACTTGACAAAATTGTGTGTGTGTGTGTGTGTTTGGAACAGTAAAGGACCCTCAGGGTGGCATGCAGGCAGTTCTTTTTGTGTAGCTAAAAATATCACGGAGTCAGTCAAGTCAACCCATAATCATTTTCAGTCAAGTTACCCTAGAAGTCGGGAGATGGCGATATTGAAGTATGCTATACACTAATATCCCTTGTGGACTGGTTCGTACATAAAACATTCTCCATTCAGGCTGCATACTTTCTTTATGAAACACCATTTTCCACCACCATGCTAGAGTGGCTAATGCTACTTCCTGATGTTGCACCCCTCGTTCAGCCAGGGGTAAACAACAGACTGCTGCAACCTGAATGGCTGAACGTGATTCGCAACATCCGGATCTAGCATTCCTAGGCATTAGCCACAAGCAAGGTGGTGGAAATGGTGTTTCATAAAGAAAGTATGTATATTTTACCAGTTTTCACAGCTTTTTATCCATAAAATTTAGGTAAGGAGGAAAATCGACGCCTTTGTAGCCGGAATGGAGAATGTTTTATGTATGAACCGGTCCACTAAGGATACAAGTGTATAGCTGGCTGCATGTGTTCCCTTTGGATGGTAAGAGGAAACGGCTCAATATCGCCATCTGCCGGCCTTTGGACTAAGGTCAAGTCAAGTGGGAACTTTTTACACGGAACGGAACTTTATTCACGGAGTAGTTTCAGTGCTGCACAATAATGGCATCTGTGGAAAAGGCACATGTGGAGAACTCAGCAGGGATATTAGGTACACTAATTATTTTTCTTAGAATTGTTCAAAAGTAGTAGCCAGCTAGCGAGATGATTAAACCTTGTATCGTTTGTCTCTCCCAGGCCCAACAGACGGGACTCAAGCTGGTAGCTAGGCTAGCTATAGCATTGGCACTAGCATGATCAGATAATTTATGGCTGCACGTTAGGCATAGTTGGCTAGCGTTAGGTATCTAAAAAGTTACATTTACATTAAACCCTATGCAGTTAAGTAGGCAGATCAACTAACTAGCTAGCTACAGTACTTGATTTCATTCGTCTTCACTCTGCATTTGAAACGTCAAATGGCATTAACGTTAGCTAGACTATGCGATGTAACTTGACTAGCATATGGAGCTAACTTAGATAATTGGCTAGAAAGCTGTCTGTGTAAGCCACACATTTGATCGAATCAATAGTTAATGTAGTTAATAGTTAATGAATCAATAGATTGTAGCTAGTGTTTTACAGAGAATATTAATGATAATATTAGAGGGTGTTAAATGTCTATTAGGTTAAGCTAGATATGAAGTGGCAGAGCTAAATTGTTTTGAATTTGCAACGGATTAGGCCTAGCTATTATTTGTATAAGACAATATGATAAATGCCTTGTTTTCACACATCAGAAGAGCCCCAGGAGGACCACAGCGCTGAAAGTGATGATTCTGACAGAGGGAGCGATGGAGAGGGATCAGAGGATGGAGGAAACGACAGAGAGGGATCAGAGGTTGAAGGAAGTGAAGAGGAGGATGGAGAGAGTGAAGAGGAGGATGGAGAGAGTGAAGGGGAGAAAGAAGAGGGTGAAGGCAACAGGGAAGTAGATGATGTAGACACCAACCCCAATGCTGGATGGGCGGAGGCCATGGCCAAGATTCTGCAGAAGAAGACACCGGAGAGCAAACCCAGCATCCTGCTGAAGAACAAACAGCTGGACAAAATGAAGGAGAAGGAGAAGAAGGAGAATCTGGAGAGGAAGAAACAGGTACTGTGTGTTTTTTCATGTCTGTAAATGTTTGTGTCCATAGTCCTACTTGTTTGTTTTTGTATGTACCTACCTGTATGTCAATTTCTTGCATTAATGAAAACCGGTCTTAAACTGATGCTGGTTATTGAAATCAGATAGATGATTGCCTGATAACAGAAATGGCCTAAGATCAATTCAGCTGGAGTTGACTTGCACCCTAGACATTTATTCAGTACAGCTTGCCTGTATGTGCGTGCATAATTAACTTTTTTCCTGGCTGACAGACTGATAAAAAGCGAGCATGGGAGATGATGTGCCGAGAGAAACCAGACTTAGTAAAAGACCGAGAGAATGAGAGGAACCGGCAGAGAGTTGCTACCAGGTACATACACACTTGTGTGCCGCTTACAAACCTACAGTGCCTTCAGAAAGTATTCACATTCCTTTACTTTTTCCAAATTTAAAGCCTGAATTTCAAATGGATTACATTGAGATTTTTGGTCTCTACAAATTAATTTAAAAAATGAAATGCTGAAATGTCTTGAAACAATAAAGTACAGTGCATTCGGAAAGTATTCAGACACCTTTATTTTTTCCACATTTTGTTACGTTACAGCCGTATTCTAAAATGTATTAAATATAGCCCCCCCCATCAATCTACACACAATACCCCATAAGGACAATGCAAAAACAAGGTTTAGAATTTTTTGCAAATGTGTGTGTATGTATATATATATATATATATATATATATATATATATATAATATATACATATATATTTAAATGCAGAAATACCTTATTTAAATAAGTATTCAGACCCTTTACTCAGTACTTTGTTGAAGCATCTTTTGCAGCTATTACAGCCTTGAGTGTTTGGTAGAACGCTACAAGCTTGGCACACCTGTATTTGGGGAGTTTCTCGCATTCTTTACTGCAGATCCTCTCCAACTCTGTCAGGTTGGCTGGGTAGCGTCACTGCACAGCTATTTTGAAGTCTCTCCGGAGATGTTCGATCTGGTTCAAGTCGGGCTCTGGCTGGGCCACTCAAGGACATTCAGAGATTTGTCCCGAAGCCACTCCTGCGTTGTCTTGGCTGTGTGCTTAGGGTTGTTGTCTTGTTGGAAGATGAACCTTCGCCTCAGTCTGAGATCCTGAGTGCTCTGGAGCAGGTTTTCATCAAGGATCTCTGTACTTTGCTCCATTCATCTTTCCCTCAATCCTGACAAGTCTCCCAGTCCCTGCCGCTATTTAAACTTTATTTAACTAGGCAAGTCAGTTAAGAACAAATTCTTATTTACAATGACGGCCATGGAAAAGTGGGTTAACTCCCTTGTTCAGGGGCAGAACATTTCTTTTGTCAGCTCAAGGTTTCGATCTAGCAACCTTTCGGTTACTGGCTCAACACTAACCACTAGGCTAGCTGCCGCCCCATGCTTCACCGTAGGGATGGTGCGAGGTTTCCTTCAGACGTGATGCTTGGCATTCAGGCCAAATAGTTCAATCTTGGTTTCATCTGACCAAAGAATCTTGTTTCTCATACTTTAGGCGCCTGTTGGCAAACTCTAAGCGAGCTATTTGGCCGGGCGGCCAGCTCTAGGAAGAATCTTGGTGGTTCCAAACTTATTCCATTTGGATTGATGGAGGCCACTGTGTTCTTGGGGGGCCTTGAATGCTACAGAAATGTTTTGGTACCCTTCCCCAGATCTGTGCCTCAACATAATCTTGTCTCAGAGCTCTACAGACAATTCCTTCGACCTCATTGCTTGGTTTTTGCTCTGACATGCACCGTCAACTGTGGGACCTTATATAGACAGGTGTGTGCCTTTCCAAATCATGTCCAATCAATTGAATTTCCCACAGGCGGACTCCAATCAATTTGTAGAAACATCTCAATTTCGAGTCTCAGCAAAAGGTCTGAATACTTATCTAAATAAGGTTTCTGTTTTTGCTTTGTCGTTATGGGGTATTGTGTGTAGATTGAGGAATTTGTATTTATTGAATCTATTTTCAAATAAGGCTGTAACATAACGTTGAAAAAGTCTAGGGGTTTGAATACTTTCCGAATGCACTGTATTCAACCCCATTGTTATGGCAAGCCAAATAAGTTTAGGAGGGAAAATGTGCATAATGAGTCGCATGATAAGTTGCATGGACTCACTCTGTGCAATAATAGTGTTTAACATAATTTTTGAATGCCTACCTTATCTCTGTACCACACACATACAATTATCTATGACCTCCCTCAGTTGACCAGTGAATTTCAAACACAGATTCAACCTCTGAGACCAGGGAGGTTTTCCATTGCCACGCAAAGAAGGGCACCTGTTGGCAGAAGATGACTTTTTTTTTAAGCAGATGTTTAATATCCCTATTGGATGGTGTATCAATACACCAAGTCGCTACAAAGACACAGGTGTCCTTCCTAACACAGTTGCCAGAGAGGAAGGAAACCGCTCAGGGATTTCACCATGAGGCCAATGGTGACTTTAAAAAGAGTTTAATGGCTTTGATTGGAGAAAACTGAGGATGGATCAACAATGTTGTGGCTACCCCCACAATGCTAACCTAATTGACAGAGTGAAATGAAGGAAGCCTGTACAGAATACAAATATTCCTAAACATGCATGCTGTTTACAACAACACACTAAAGTAATACTGCAAAAAATGTGGCAAAGCAATTCACTTTTTGTCCTGAATACAAAGTGTTTGTTCTGGACGAATCCAATACAACACATTACTAAGTACCATGCGGCATATTTTCAAGCATAGTGGTGGCTGCATCATGTTATGGGTATGCTTGTAATCGTTAAGGACTGGGGAGTTTTTCAGTATTAAAAAATAAACAAGAATGGAGATGAGTACAGGCAAAATCCTTTCCACCAGACACTGGGAGACAAATTCACCTTTCAGCAGGACAATAACCTAAAACACAAGGCCAAATATACACTGAAGTTACTTACCAAGAAGACGGTGAATGGCAGAGTTAGTTTTGACTTAAATCTGCTTAAATCTATGGCAAGACCTGAAAATGGTTGTCTAGCAATGATCAACAACCACCTTGACAGAGCTTAAAGAATTTAGAAAAGTATAATGGGCAAATATTGTACAATTCATGTGTGCAAAGCTCTTAGACTTACACAGACAGGCTCACAGCTGTGATCAATGCCAATGGTGATAATAACATGTATTGATTTAGTGGTGTGAATACTTATGTAAATGAGTTATTTTTGTATTTCATTTGCAATTAAATGAGCGACTATTTCAACAACAAAAAATGAACTTTGTTATAATGGGGTTGTGTGTGTAGATGGGTGAGGGGGGCACTTTAAACCATCTTGAATTCAGGCTGTAACACAAAATGGAATTCAAGGGGTATGAATACTTTCTGAAGGCACTGCATATCTCTTAATGATGATCGTGCCTACCAGATGAAGATGGGGATAACAAAATTATTAGATCAGGTAAAAATCTCATGCATTATATGATTTATGCTAAATATAAGCATCACAAAATATTACAATTAATCTTAAAGTGAATTGGCTTGAAATTCTACCAGAAAAACAGTGTCTTGTGTGTACCTCTCCTCTCCACAGGGGAGTAGTACAGCTGTTCAACGCTGTGAGGAAGCACCAGAAAACAGTGGATGAGAAGGTGAAGGAGGCGGGCGGCTCGGAAAGGAAGAAGGCCAAGCTCCTCTCCTCTGTCTCCAAGAAAGACTTCATCAACGTGCTGCGGGGCACAGAGGGGGGCAGCGAGGTCGTCATCAAGACAGAGAGACAGACGGTGAGTTTCATCCCCCTCTCTCTCCCACTATTGATATGTTGTTTTCCCGAAGTTCGTCTTCGGGCAGGGGTTAAAGTCGTCATGTTTCGTCGTCGCCCCCCCTCCCCCCAAGAACTGTCCACATTTATTTTTTCTCAGCCAACAAGACAAGTAAAACCAACATTAAAATCACTAGCCTATGTCAATTTTCTATACCCTATAGTAATAAAGTTAACCTAATCTATTGGTTAGCTTGTCGTTCTGTGTGAGAAATAAACAATTGAAACAGACTCTGGGACGATAGATCCCAAATTCATACAACCACTACACAATTTTTATTTTTTTAAGCAACAGAAGATTTCGATAAACTATGATTTTTTACATTATAAGCAATGCGCACACGGCAGTAGGCTTCGTGCAAATGTTCCGAATGTTCCAACCCAAAAGTAAAGATGCCTTCATAAAAAATGACTTGAGTAAAAGTCTAAAAGTATTTTGTTTTAAATCTACTTCAGTATCAAAAGTAAATGTAATTGCTAAAATATACTTAAAAGTAAAACTATGAATGATTTAAAATTCCTTATTAAACAAACCAGATGGCAAGATTTTCTTGTTTATTTTTTTTTTTACTGATAGCCAGGGGCACATTCCAACCTACACATCAGTTACAAACTAAGCATTTGTGTTTAGTGAATCTGCCAGATCAGAGGCAGTAGGGATGACCAGGCAAGTTCTCTTGATAAATTTGTGAATTGGACCAGTAAAAAGTACATTATTTTCTTTAGGAATGTAGTGAAGTTAAAGTTGTCAAATATAAATTGTAAAGTACAGATACCCCCCACCACCACAAATAAAAACGATTTAAGTAGTCCTTTAAAGTATTTTTCCTTAAATACTTTGTACCACTACCAACATGCAATTAGCAGGAATACACAGTTCTCAATGAGAGCGGTTTCATGTGACGGAGATGAAAATATCCGTTACAAATGTAGAAAGCATGCAACAACTTGCATGGGTTGCTAATATGACTATGATTGTTCCTTTGGCTAATTAATAATGAAAGAAAGTTAATTTGAAAACCAATAGAGCATGAGAGAAATGCTGTTTTCAGTGGCATATGAAGAAGTGCGTCTGCTTTTGGTAAGGCTTCTTTGAAACAAGTTAAGACATGCCTCATAAAATTACATAAACCATCCGTTTTTTTTAAAAATTACGTTGATGGTTAAATAGTTTCAAAATGCCAATTGCTGAAACAGTCAATGCACAGCAATTATGGGATAAGCACGTTTGAAAGCCCAAATTATAATTTTTCATGTTAATTATTATTAATAATAACAATCAGGATGTGTCCAATGGGGTAAATGCAGAAAAACAAACCCCATGCTTCAGCCTATGTATTTATATCCACTATGTCTCATCAGTTGGGCTACAGGTGATAATGCTTATTGCTAGTAGCACATCTGATAATATAGACCTTTCATGCTCAACTTGGGACCTCGAAGCCAGTTCCACAGCTTTTTTTCATTGTTCCCCTCTAGTCAAGGACTGGTTTTAGATCTGGGACACTAGGTGTGTGCAATTAATTATCAGGTAGAATAGAAAAACAGCAGTCTGGACCTCATAGGGTAAGAGTTGAATACCCCTGATGTAGACAATGCATGGTCCAATATAAAAATATTTTTTACTAGTATTTTATTGAGGTGGAAATTATATTTTGGATGTGGTCAGCATCATTTTATTTTCATTCGTTTTGGGTAGAATGTCCTTTTAAAAAGTCACCAGAACTGAGCTTGTCAATTATCATGGGGAGGACACTGGACCCCCTAAACAAGGTGACTGGAATTGGTCAAACTCGCAGTTTAGTACATATACAAAATGATCTTCTTTCCCTAAAAGCATGATGGTCATGACTTGTTTTTACATGAAAGGGGAAATGAACTTGGCCCCGCAGACAATCGAGCTGAGATCGATTTATGTTTCAGTCATGGGATTATTTTTTGCTTTAAACACCTGTCTTCGGGTTTTTTTGTTGTTGCTCTTAATCATCTATTGGTCAGGGGTCCATACGAGATAAGCATTAAAGAGTCAATGTGTCCTTTCTGTTTCCATTAATTGTATTGCAACTAGGGCAGTCCCCGACTAAAATAAATCTTGGCCGACCAAGAGTCGTCTGTTCTTTCAGTCCAAATTTTCAAACTTGTATTTTTCCATACACAGTATAGTTTTAATCAAAACAATGATATGCACTGAGCTTGTCTGATGCTTTAAGCGAACATGTTTGATGAAATAATTAAGACACACAAATGATTAGAGGGAGTCCGCCGGCAATTGATTTGATTGCCGGGCCTGGCTCAGACTTGCTGGACTGTTATAATTTTTATTAAAGACTGTGACTGTGTGACAAGCACCCGTTGTCTCTCTCCTCCCTGCTGCAGTGAACACCACAGAACAGCAACAGTGTTTACTGCGCTGTCCGTGTTTCTGAAGCTGCAACATAATTACAGACATTTCTGACTGAAGTTATGTTACCGACATCCCTAATGTGTTAAGAAAAAAAATTCCCTCAAGCCCTTGCATTCTTTATGTGATACATGTTTGCATCGCATGCACATGACCAATAGGGCCTGACCTATAGCGTATCATAGTAACATCAATAAATTGCTTATAACAAGCTCTGAACACCGTAACACGTGACAGCAAAATGGATGCAAAGGATGTGACAAACTCGAAACGGGGGGAATGTTTACTGATTGCTCTGGAGGTAAAAGTCAAGTCAGATGTGCAAAATAAAACCAGTTGTGGAAAATACCAGAGATCAAGAAAAAGGTGAGGAGGAAGTGCTATGTGCATTTCACGTGTGCCAAACGGGTGCTGTTAGATTACAATATCATTTTCCTGACCATTTGGAACAATGTAAACAACACTAAATCAATTATAAGCGTACCAGAGTCTGTAAGGTTGTATTATTTTTTTAAACCCATTATTACAGCAAAGACTAAAGTCGTATTCATTTGTGAGTACAATTTCCGAAATGGAACGCTTTAGGCCTATTTCTTGTTTATGTTAATTATTCATGGGTCGCTTTATTATTTTATTTTAAAACTAAAAATGCTTGATTGCATTTCAAATCGTGAATGACTCGTATGCTGTGTGATGACATGAACGAACAGATGATTGATTGATACAGTAGCCTATATACAGTGCATTCGGAAATTATCCACACCCCTTTCCTATATTATGTTACTTTACAGCCTTATTCAAAAATTGATTGAATTAACTTTTTCCCTCATCAATCTACACACACTACCCCATAATGACAAGGCGAAAACATGTTTTTAGATTTTTTTTTGCAAGTTTCTATAAAATAAAAAAACAACCTTATTATAGTATTCAGACCTTTTGCTATGAGACTCGAAACTGAGCTCCGGTACATTCTGTTTCCGTTGATCATCCTTGAGATGTTTCTACGACTTGATTTGAGTCCACCTGTTTTAAATTCTATTGATCAGACATGATTTGGAAAGGCACACACCTGTCTATATAAGGTTGACAGTGCAAATCAGTGCAAAAACCAAGCAATGTGGTCAAAGGAATTATCCGTAGAGCTCCGAGACAAGATTGTGTCGAGGCATAGATCTGGGGAAGGGTACCAAAGAATGTCTGCAGCTTTGAAGGTCCTCAACAACACAGTGGCCTCCCATCATTCTTAATAGGAAGAAGTTTGGAACCACCAAGACTTCCTAGAGCTGGCCGCCCAGCCAAACTGAGTAATCGGGGGGATTGGTCAGGGAACCCGATGGTCACTGACAGAGCTCCAGAGTTCCTCTATAGAGATGGGAGAACCTTCCAAAAGGATGACTGTCGGACAACCATCGGGGGAACAGCACTCCACCAATCAGGCCTTTATGGTAGAGTGGCCAGGTGGAAGCCACTCCTCATCTCAGCCCTCCTCATCAGCCCGCTTGGAGTTTGTCAAAAGGCACCTCAGACCATGAGAAACAAGATTCTCTGGTCTGATGAAAACAAGATTGAACTATTTGGCCCTAATGCAGTACAGAGTGAGCCTTGATGAAAACCTGCTCCAGAGCGCTCAGGACCTCGGACTGGGGCGAAGGTTCATCTTCCAACAGGACAGCGACCCAAAGCACACAGCCAAGACAATGCAGGATTGGCTTCGGGACAAGTCTCTGAATGTCCTTGAGTGGCCCAGCCAGAGCCCGCCTTGAACCCGATGGAACATCTCCGGAAAGACCTGAAAATAGCTGTGTAGCTATGCTCCCCATCCAATCTGACAGAGCTTGAGAGGATCTGCAAAGAAGAATGGGAAAAACTCCCCAAATACAGGTGTGCCAAGCTTGTAGCATCATACCCAAGAGGACTTGAGGCTGCTTCAACAAAGGACTGAATAAAGAATCTGAATACTTTAAAAAAAAACTTAATATATTTTTTAACTAGCAAACATTTCTAAAAACCTGTTTACTTTGTCATTATGGGGTGAAAAAAACAATGATCCATTTTCGAATCAAGCTGTAACCTGGAAAATGAGTTCTGAATACTTGCCGAATGGCCTGTATTTATTGAAATATAGGCCTACAGTGCCTTCGGGAAGACCCCATGACTTTATCCTCATTTTGTTCGTTACAGCCTTATTCTAAAATTGATTAAATACAATGTTTTTTTTAGACATTTTCGCTAATTTATCTAAAAGAAAAAACCTTATTTACATACAGTCAAAAGTTTGGACACACCTTCTCTTTCAAGGGTTTTCCTTTATTTTGACTGTTCTACATTTTAGAATAATAGTGAAGACAAACTATGAAATAACAAATATGGAATCATTTAGTAACCAACAAATCAAAATATATTTTAGATTCTTCAAAGTAGACACCTTTTGCCTTGATGGCAGCTTTGCACACATTCTCTCAACCAGCGTCACCTGAAATGCTTTTCCCACATATGCTGAGCACTTGTTGGCTGCTTTTCCTTCACTCTGCGGTCCAACTCATCCCAAACCATTTCAATTGGGTCGGGTGATTGTGGAGGCCAGGTCATCTGATGCAGCACTCCATCACTCTCCTTCTTGGTCAAATAGCCTTTACACAGCCTGGAGGTGTGTTGGGTCAATGTCCTGTTAAAA
Organism: Oncorhynchus tshawytscha; assembly: GCF_018296145.1. Classification (NCBI taxonomy): domain Eukaryota; kingdom Metazoa; phylum Chordata; class Actinopteri; order Salmoniformes; family Salmonidae; genus Oncorhynchus; species Oncorhynchus tshawytscha. The sequence goes on from NC_056451.1 coordinate 1,403,960, forward strand.
AAGAAATTGTATTCCCACTAAGCGCAAACCAGTTGGGGCGGCGTATTGCTGCAGAATGCTGTTTTAGCCATGCTGGTTAAGTTTGCCTTGAATTCTAAATAAATCACTGACAGTGTCACCAGCAAAGCACCGTCACACCACCACCTCTATGCTTCATGGTGGGAACCACACATGCAGAGATCATCCGTTCACCTACTCTGCTTCTCACAAAGACACCGCCACTCGAACCAAACATCTCAGATTTGGACTCATCAGACCAACGGACAGATTTCCACCAGTCTAATGTCCATTGCTCGTGTTTCTTGGCCCAAGCAAGTCTCTTCTTATTGATTTCCTTTAGTCGTGGTTTCACTATCCAACGCTGGAGAAAGCGCATTTGTTATAAGATAATATAATTTTTTATTAATGTTGCAGCATGGACTGTGCCATCACCACAGCCTCCGCAATGGATCAGTCCACAGGTGTCTTGTACAACATGATTTTTTTGTTTTTTTGCTACTTCTCACCTGAAGAAATATCGGTCGACCAAACAATCAACCAGTTGACTAAATGGGGTCAGCCCTCTTTGCAACCCAATTCACCTGGTAAAATAAGGAATAAATTAAATGAAAAACTATTTTAGCCTGGATATAGCATGTGATAAGTATTTTTTTATTTTTAAATCTAATAGACTGATTCTCAAGCAAGAGGGTACTTGACTGAAGTAGTTTGATATGGTGGTAGTTATGGTGCAGAGATCCACTGTGTTGAATGGGAACATAGGCCAAATCCATCTCACAGCATCTGTATAAATATATAAACACAATTGCTGCTCTCATAATAACAGCAGCACCATAGGGACAGTCTGTTCATATACTAACAGGGTCTCTGAGCTTCAGGGTTAGAGGGTCAGTGAAATTGCTGGGCTGGCACTGGGGATGAAGGGCTTAGATTGATGTCAATCCCCAAACTACCATCTATTCTGTCTGGAGATTTTTTCTGTTGACAAACTTGGGATTTTAACAGTAATAAACTGCGTAATGTATAAGGCAGCTCTGTAATAATTGCCATCAAAACAGCTTATTTAATTGCATATAATTGAATAAATACTCTCTGGAGTGTCCTGTTGTCTTAAGTGTAGTTTCCCCCGATGTCCACTTGGTGGCACCGTTGACTTTGGGATGTTGTGAAACTTTCTAGGAGACTATTGTTATGATTTTGTATTTATTTTTATTTAACCTTCATTTAACTAGGCAAGTCAGTTAAGAACAAATTATTATTTACAATGAAGGCCTATACCAGCCAAACCTGGATTACCCTGGGCCAATTGTGTGCCACCACCCTATTGAATTCCCAATCACGGCCGTTTGTGATACAGCCTGGATTCAGGGTGTCCGTAGTGACGCCTCAAGCACTGAGATGCAGTGCCTTAGACCAGGGAGTTATAGTGGTGGTCTATTCCTGTGTTTGACCATACACACATGAAGCGGAAATATATTTGATATAAGAAACGGATCATTTATGGATAATAAGTACCATCTTTGTTTTTTTTTAAAGTGGATATATTTTGTTTGTGTATAGACTGGCAGGGAGGCAGAAGAGAAGCCAGCTTGGAGCGTGCTGAGAGATGACTTCATGATGGGAGCCTCCATGAAGGACTGGGACAAGGAGAGCGACGAGGAGGATGCACCTGGGGGTGCAGAGGACTACAACAGCGAGTCGGACTGAGCAGACCGGCCCATCTGTGTAAGTATGTGTATGACTGAGCACACCCAGGAGTACACAAGACCGTGCCTTTGAGTCCACTGTGAGGAATGGAGCTGAAGGGTCCTGCATCGCTAAGATCAGCTCAACCCAGCCTCCCTCTCCTCTTCCCACAGAGGCAGCCCTACCAGGCCCAAAGACTCCTCTTTTGAATTTTCTATATGGAACCAGGAGCTGAAGAAAGACTGGGGTCAAGATCCTGTTCTGGCGCACAATTATTTGCGGCAGGATCCCTATTTTGTTTAATGCTGGTGCTCTCTGGCTTGTAAATGTCCCACTGAACATTTTTCTGTCTGAACTCTGTATATAGACCTTTTTTTTCATAACAGTTGCATGTCCCTCAATAAAAAGCCAGTTGATAAACATTTCCTTTTTCAGTTTTGTGATTAGTTCTAATGTAGCCTTTCACTGAATACTAATTTAGTTATATTACTAGTTATAGCACTAGTTTATCTAAAGACTATCAATGTGTTTATATACTGTGTACAAAACATGCACACCTGCTATTTCCATGACAGACTGACCAGGTGAAAGCTATGATCCCTTATTGATGTCACTTGTTAATTCCACTTCAATCAGTGTAGATGAAGGGGAGGAGACAGGTTAAAGAAGGATTTTTACGTCTTGAGACAATTGAGACATGGACTGTGTGTGTGCCATTCAAGGGGTGAATGGGCAAGACACAAAAGATTGAAGAACTGAAACACTGCTGGAGTTTTTCCCGCTCAACAGTTTCCTGTGTGTATCAAGAATGGTCCACCACCCAAAGGACATCCAGCCAACTTGACACAACTGTGGGAAGCATTGGAGTCAACACGGGCCAGCATCCCTGTGGAACACTTTGGGCACCTTGTGGAGGCTTTTCTGAGGTCAAAAGGGGATTGGTGCAACTCAATGTTAGGAAGTTGTAGTTAGTGTTTTGTACAGTATCTAGTTTATTTCATCAATTATATATACTGTATATATACTGTATGTTCTGTGGTTGTAGTTATCATATGACAAACAAAATACATGGTAGACATGCTCCCTGTCTGTCAGAGAATGTGAGATGCGCTACTTATGACCCCTCAGAGAGGAAATGTGTGTGTGCCAGAGAGCACGGAACAGCTGCTGACATAAAGATGCTGTCCCACTACATAAACTTCTCGTTTTGTGATGCTCACCCCGTTTTACACACTGCTTGCCTGTGTGTGTCTACTGGACGGTTGCCAAGGTGACGGCCCTCGCCTCAAAGTGACCCTGAGTGCCAAGTTGATGTGGAGACTGCCCAGTGGCAGTTTTTCTGACTCTTTTCTCTTTCTCTCCATTTTTTCTTTTTTACTCCCTCTCTTCCGGTCTGACCCTTGCCACACACATACAAGTAGTGGAAATATTTGCAGAGTGCCCTTATCGCCGCAAGGAGAATGCCGCCACGACTCAGCCGACCTGTCTCCACTGCGTAGAACACTCATTTGTCATGGCAACACTGCGACCTGCCGCTATGGAATGCCAGGGCTCTCCTGGCTCTGTTGACACACTGCTAGAGAACCAGCCTGCTATGTCATCTCATCCTCTTCAGTCTATATGGTATTTCCCTCTGTCCCTCTTTATTAGGTCCAGCTGTCCCTTTGTTGCTCTAACCTGGGCCATGTTCATTAGGCACAGAATGGAAGAAGATGTAGGTAATCAGCAAGGCACTACCTGAATTTGCCCAATAAGACACTTGTTTTTGTTTTCCGTCCTTTTGTCGGTATGCCTAAATGAACACGACCCAAGGTTTTTCCTGGGCCGTTGTACAGGGATTGTAGAGAAGGAGTTAATAATACAGGTTCACTGTGTGTAAAGGAATGATATAGGGTTATCTGCAGGTGCAGAAGGGAATTAAACATGACAGGGTCACTCACTACACATGTTTAGAGGGCTTAAAGTAGTAATGGTGTTCTGTCTGTGTTACTGTACCGTATACACTGACTGAGGTCATGGTGTGTTCAACACAGTGAGCAGGTGTTGGAGAGGACATGCAGGAACTGCCCTGCCTGTGTGAGATATCTACCTCTACTTCCCGTGCACCTTACACACACACACTCACACCTCTTGTTGGCCTAAGATGTCTGTGTGGGTACTGATTTAGTGACATCTGGTTTACACCAGTAAGGCTGGGCTCTGAGAGAGTTTCTGAGAGCCTGTCACAGCTGATGAATTGCAGGCTTTGGTTTGGGTGGAGTGGTGTTGGAGGTGTGGGGGCAGGGTGAGAGAGGGAGGTTTGAGCAGAGACCGGGAAAAAGCCTTGGCAAAGGATGAAAACAGTGGGATTTTCTTGGGAGCGTAAATGTAAATCAACCTGGTGCATTATGACTGTGGGAGTGAGAATACAAGAACATAGATAAATCGAGTGGAGGCGGGAATGTCCATGGACTCATGGCTGACACGGTACAGTCCCCCTAAGACAGGTGCAGGGATGAAGAGAGAGCAGTAGTGTACCACTCCCTAACAAAGACCCAGGGGAGAACCATTCTAAACATCCCCAATTTAAGAAGGGTTTAAAAAAGAACACCTTCAGTAGTAATGCCGTTTTTATTTAAGTTATTTAAACCTATGTGAAGCAGTATTCTTGCCAACTTCTGTCGTGTTATTAAGGAGGATTGAGAAAGGAACAGGCTTACCCAGAGCCCACAAATCAAATCGGCCTATATCATTTATTTATCCAGTTCATATCATTTCTCAGAAAGCTAAATTGCATGTTCTTGTAATTTCGGAGTTTTCATCTGCAATGTGTTTCTTTAGAGCCATCCCAACTCGAATCTTAAATATTTCTGGTCTACTTTGTCCATTGCGTAATGCGGTAGCAAAATAAGTGTATGTTTTACACCGGACTTGTGGATATGGTTATTTAGCTAGTGGACACCAAATTAACCATCTGGCGTTAGGACCCCGTGGTTGCGCGCAGGGACATTACCCGCTGCACTGTCCGGATGGGCACACTAAACACTCGTTAACAATAAATCGTCTCGTAACCTGAAGTTGAAGGAGTCCCCTGGTCTGAAAGTGACGACCACAACATCAATTTGAAGAAGGGGGAGCACGTGGTTAAGTACGTCTTATAAATATCCCTCTACAACCGGCCGCATGCTGTTGTGCCACTGGCAACATCAGCTCTGTGGACCGATTTTCAGCAAGAAGGGATGGAGGAACGCGTCAACGGTTTACCATTGTATTAAAAGGAATTATCTTTATACTTCAACGTACTTGCCATACTTTTGATTTTAAAAATCCCGCACTTTCTCCATTTATATTGACCCAACACATGCGTTATAACAACTTTTAATAGGTTATATCTCCTCGAGACGACACCTTTGCGAGTACCAGGACGGGTTGATTTTTGCACTGTCGTATGTTATTCTGTCAAGAACCGCGATGCAACTGCTCAGCGAAGCCCATCTTGATCTTGAGATAGAGAAATCAAAGACGGACTTGTGCTGAGCGCGGTACTGGCCACAGTTGGAAAGCTCGCAGCGCTCTGATGCGGTGGAGGTGTGCGCTAACCCACAGGCTACACGTCTGTTCTGTACAACTGGAGATAGCGAGCTAGCTGGTTGTAGTTTGTTTTACTTCCAAGGTTTTTGTATTAAACTTTCATTGCCATTTGATGGCCACAATTCGGTCTTTTTGTTTGGACAATTGTAACTTTACGCGCGTTTAGTATGCGTTTATTGTGAAGTGATTGGTAATATACATAGCCTACTGCTGCTGTCTGCTCCCCGTATAACGGATTTTACAGATTATTTCCCTTCCATGGTTGTTAAATGGATTTCCAGGTACATTTTGAAATACTGTGCTGAAACTGGGATCACAAAACTACCACGTTTCCCAATATTTAGGCTACAAGTAGTTAAGTGTGTAGGCCTATATTTAGTGGTAAAAAAATTCAATATTTTGGCTGCTTTTCATCATTATATATTGCCTTTCTGTTATATCTAAATTCCCTTTCCAAGGCCGCTTTATCGTTTTTTGTCAAGATTTCAAGACGCTGCTGTAGTCTACTTTTAGAGTTCACAATGAACTACTGCGTTTTAAGTCTTCTCCTGACCTTGGATTTAGCCACTGTGGCCGTCAGTTTGTCTACATGCAGTACGCTGGACATGGATCAGTTTATGAAAAAGCGCATAGAAGCCATCCGGGGACAGATACTGAGCAAGCTGAAGCTCACGAGCCCCCCGGAGACATACCCCAAACCCGAGGAGGTGTCGCGGGATATCATCGCCATCTATAACAGCACGAGGGACCTGTTGCAGGAGAAAGCCAACGAACGGGCAGCAACGTGTGAGCGCCAACGAAGCGAGGAGGAGTACTATGCAAAAGAGGTTCACAAAATCGACATGCAACCCCCCTACCCCTCTGAGAGTAAGTGTGTGTGTTTGTGTGCGCGTCTGAATACGTGCCAGAGCGCCTGCGCACATGTGTAATGGTTATGGTTAAACGGCTAATTTAAAAGGTCCAATAATCGGTAATTACCCACTGGGCGCAGAAGTCAGTTCAATGTATAGTTTTGATCTACATTTGGTTGTTGTCAACTAAAGTGAAATCAACAAAACATGTCACCATGTCATTGGATTTAGGTTAAAAGTTGGATGACTGCAGTTTTCCACTGAGTTTTTGGGTTGAAATGACGTGGAGACGTTTTTGCCCAGTGGGTAGTATTATCTGCAAATTATTCAAAAATCGCCATTCCCTTTATGTATGTCATCATGTGTGTTTGTGGAAACGATATGAACTATTCCTGGCACTGATGCATCCAGACAGGTAAAACAACGATGATGCGGGCCTGTGCTGCTAGAGCGATCATCGAAAAAAGTTGCCTGACATGAACTTCTCGTGAGAGTAGGGGGATCGATTTCCTTCTAGGCTGACTCCCGGCACCGGCTTGACAATGTGTTATTGCATAGTTATGAGGTAGTAGAAGCAGACGACAATGAAACACTGATCTATGACTCCCCCCCCCCTAAAGAAGGAGTACCTTGTATTGCGTGAGTAAATGTTTAACTGAACACGAAAGTTTTCCCTAATTTTATGTTAATTCAGCTTGTCCTTGCCTGAGTCTCTCCAGCCTAGAGCTGCTGTGTAGATAGGGACAGGGTGAGCACAAATGACTCATTAACACATAGAGGCCTATGAGTATTTATATCACATTGAAAGAGTGGATGATATCAGTGATAACCTCTTATTCTCAGTGGACGCCTCTGAATTCCTGTTTTCTCTGACTGCTATATAGCACTAAGAGCAGGGCAATCTAATATATTGTCAGAACAGGTTTTAGATATCAAGTTTTATTCCTTTCATCTCCGGAGGCAGGGGGTGATATTGAGAAAATGGTGTGTGTGTTTTGTGTGACCTACACTCCCAAATTGGATTAATAGGGGTCTGGGACTGCTAACCCTGGGCTCCCAGAGTCACTGCAATTACCTACTTTAAAGTTGTTTTTACCCCCTCACTGCTTTCAAGTACTAAACCACTGTGTTAATAACTACATTTTTACATAGTCATTCATATTTTCAAAGTTATGGTTGTCTAAACACAATAATACTAGTAAACACTGCTATTGTGCCATTTATTCTGTAATATATTTTTCTCCTCCAGATCAAATGTGAGTACACGGCATGGAGGAAAAATTAATTAGGAGATATTTTATATGCCCCAAAGTATATTTTGCATTAAATATTATCCTTGGCCCTGCCTGTTGTATAAATACCCTAAATATGAATAGATCAGGCAATGTGCCAAGCGCAGTCAGGAAGGCATTTATAGGGTATAAATAATCCTGAGTCAACATCCAGAGAAAAAAAGACAGATTATTTATTTTATTTTTATCCTTTTTGCTTTTCACTTCTGACACTGCTCCACTAGCTCCTGGGAGGAAAGATGACAAAGAGAGAAACATGAGAGAGGGAGAGGGAGTCAAACCACCAGTTGTTAGTCCCATAGTGCACAGCCAAAGACGATACAGGTGGCTCTTTTTTTTAACAGTTGACTGTGTGTGTGTCATCCAGTGTCAAAGTGTGAATGTCTTTGCCAGCTAATAATGCACACAGACACACAAACACACAAGGGTGTCAACCTTATTTGGTAGGGTGCCAGGAAGTCCTCAGAGGCAGCACTGCGGGGCACCACGGCACTAACTCGAACTAAAGGGGGGTGGAGGAGTCGACCGGAGCTGGGGGGAGATGGGTGGGGTTTGGGGAGGGCGTAGTGGGGGCAGAAAGAGAAGCCTGACATGGCCCACAGTGCACTATTTAAACCAGCAAGCAGGCATTGTACATATAATACTGAATGCTACCCTGGACTCTGCTCTGCCACTTGCTCCATGGAAAATTCCAGCTGGAGACCCACTTGCTGGGCTGTGGAGTGGTTGGTAGTAAGAGAACCTATCCTTCCCTCATCCCAATCTCGTCCTCTCTCTTTCTCATCTCCCCACTAATTTTTGCCCCTCATTGATACTCGTTGGCCCCCAATTAAACTCTTCCCATGTTTGCCTTCTCTCACCCCCACTCCCCCCTTTCCCAATCTCGTATGTGTGTGTGCATTCTGCATGCATTGCCTGTGTGTGCTTGCTGCGTCTTTTTCAGTCTTGTAACCTAGGCTATGTCATGGGACAGTCTCTAATGATGCTGCATTAGTCTCGTTCATAGTGGACTGTACACGCTGATACAACATTGGCCTGTTAGCATGCCCTCATTGCCCTATACATAAATGCTTGTTTAGCATAGCCCTGCCTACTCTCTAAGTTATTGTATGTCTCCAGTGTGTTATAGCTCTCCTGTGGACTAGAGGCTTCCAGGAACACAGCGACCCTTGTGTGTGTGTGTCTGTCTGTCTGTTGGGGGATAGTTTTGCCATTCCCTTTACTGTGGCACATGGTTTGTGTATTACACTATGCTGTCTTTATGATTTGTGTATGTATGTTTAAACTATATGTGTTGCTTGCTTTTATAAAATGGGATTTAGATGATGTCATGTACACAGCATCGTTCAAAGGCAGGGGTTAAGCTAATAGCCTCGTAATTTAGCAGCACATTCATTCTGACTTGTCTTTCATGTGCAAACCTTTATCGACTATGATAATAGTTGGAGAGGAGAAAGCATTATAGCCTAGAGTTAGAAAGGTGGCATCGCGAGAGTAGCATCACCTATGCGGTCTTGTCCTTGTGATAAGACAGGAATGCTGGTTGGTTGATATTTAGCAGTGGAGGGCAAAGTGCAAATTGTCATACTTGAGTAAAAGTAAAGATACCTTAATAGAAAATAACTCAATTGAAAGTCACCCAGTAAAATACTACTTGAGTAAAAGGGATTAGGAGGATACATTTCAGTTGAATGCATTCAGTTGTACAACTAACTAGGTATCCCCTTTCCCTAAAAGTATTTGGTTTTAAGTATACTTAAGTATCAAAAGTAAATGTAATTGAAAAATATACCTAACTATCAAAATGAAAGTAAAACTATAAATAATTTAAAATCCCTTATTTTAAGCAAACCAGTCGGCACCATTTTCTTTCCTTTTTTTGTGTGGAATTTACGAATAGCCAGGGGCACACTCCAACACTCAGGCATAATATACAAACACAGCATTTGTTCTTAGTGAATCCGCCAGATCAGAGGCAGTAGGGAGGATAAATGCGTGCATTTGACCATTTTCCAGTCCTGATAAGCATTCAAAATGTAATGAGTACTTTTGGGTGACAGGGAAAATGTATGGAGTAAAAAATATATTATTTTCTTTAGGAATGTAGTGAAGTAAAAGTAGTCATATATACCCCCCAAAAAACTTTGAAGTATTTTTTACTTAAGTACTTTACACCACAGAAATAAGTAACAACTTTACAATGCAAACTGTTACAGCTATACTTGAATATAGAACATTCTGCTCATTATATACTGAACAATAATATAAACACAACATTCAACGATGTTACTGAATTACAGTAATATGAGTACATATGAGGAAATCAGTCAATTGAAATATATTCATTAGGTCCTAATCTATGGATTTCATATGACTTGGGCAAGGGCACAGCCACCCACTGGGGAGCCAGGCCCAGCCAATCAGAATTATTACAGAAAAAGGGCTTTATTACAGACATGAATACTCCTCAGCACCCCCTCAGTCGATCCCGCAGGTGAAGAAGCCGGGTGTAGCGGTTCTGGGCTGGCCTGGTTACACTTGGTCTGCGGTTGTGAGGCCGGTTGGACGTACTGCCAAATACTCTAAAATGACATTGGTTGTGGCTTATGGTAGAGAAATTAACATGACATTCTCTGGAAACAGCTTTGGTGGGCATTCCTGCAGTCAGGATGCCAATTGCACCCTCCCTCAAAACACGAGACATTTGTGTTATTGTGTTGTGTGACAAAAATGTACATTTTAGAGCGGCCTTTTATTGTCCCCAGCACAAGGTGCACCTGTGTAATGATTGTTTTATCAGCTTCTTGATATGCCACACCTGTCAGGTGGAGGGATTATTTTGGCAAAAGAGAAATGCTCACTAACAGGGATGTAAAGACATTTCTGCCAAAAATTTGAGAGAAATGCACTTTTTGTGCGTATGGAACATTTCTAGCATCTTTTATTTCAGCTCATGAAACATGGGACCAACACTTTACATGTTGTATTTATATTTTTGTTCAATATAGAAGTGTAATCCTTGTTCAGAGCAGCCTACTACTCCCATGATTTTAGTCATATCACTGGGAGTGTTTGTATAAAACTATGTATAGCATGTGTAAAGCATTTACATTCATGTTAACTTTGGAAATGTACATTGTAGAATAGAAGCGTACATTGTACATAGTGTAGTACAATTTACGACACTATCTAAACTACACTCAATGCATTAGACATTGATATATTTTACTTGCAGCAAATCACTTGACGTATTTCCAATTTATGAGACGTTGGGCAAACATTTCAGTGTTTTAACAGAAGTCAGCTGTTAAGGAGCTAACACAGTGAGTGGAAAGCATCTACCTGTTGTACCAATGTAAATAGAGACCGCATGTTGTTTCTGCCTTTATCTAGTAATGACAATTCAATGGAGCACTAATTACCTCGCATTTCGATAACACATTACACTTCGAACAGGTTCTGAACATGAAACTTTACATGGTTGAAATGAAAGGCATTATGGCAAGTTTGAATCACTTTAGATTTGGAGTGCTTCGGTGCTGTTTGCTCATAAAGCCTCCTTGTTATACACTGTAGTTTAGTATAGTTAAGTAACACTTTGTTTGTGCTGTAACAGCTCTACTAAGGTAAATTAATTCAACAAGAATGTGATAGAATAATGTCCATGTTGCTAATCTGTGACAAGCTATGATGCTGATTAATAAAACCAACAAAATAAAAACCAATCTAGAACCAACAGGACCCTGAACAGCTTCTACCCCCAAGCCATAAGACTGCTAAATAGTAAGTAAGTTAACCAATAGCTACCTGGACTATCTGCATCGACCCTTTTTGCAGCAACTATTTTGGCTTCTGCTACTGTTTTATTATCTATCCTGTTGTCTTTATCCCTACCTACTTTATATGTACAGTGCATTCGGAAAGTATTCAGACCCCCTTTTCCCACGTTTTATTAGGTTACAGCCTTATTCTAAAATGTATTGAATATTTTTTTCCCCCCTCATCAATCTACACAAAATACCCCATAATGACGAAGTGAAAACAGGTGCATTTTTTCTGTTGTTGCAAATGTATTAAAAATAAACAGAAATACCTTATTTACGTAAGTATTCAGACCCTTTGCTATGAGACTATTGAGCTCAGGTGCATCCTTGAGATGTTTCTACAACTTGATTGGAGTCCACCTGTGCTACATTCAATTGAATGGACATGACTTGGAAAGGCACACACCTGTCTATTTAAGGTCCCGTAGTTGAAAGTGCATGTCAGAGCAAAAACCAAGGCATGAGGCCGAAGGAATTGTCTGTAGAACTCCGAGACAGGGTTGTGTTGAGGCAACCAGACTCCCCTAGAGCTGTCCTCCCGGCCAAACTGAGCAATCGGGGGAGAAGGGCTTAGTCAGGTAGGTGACCAAGTACCCGATGGTCACTCTGACAGAGTTCCTCTGCTCTGTGGAGATGGGAGAACCTTCCAGAAGGACAGACATCTCTGCCGCGTTCCACCAATCAGGCCTTTATGGTAGAGTGGCCAGGCGTAAGCCACTCCTCAGTAAAAGGCACATGACAGCCTGACACATGACAGTTTTCCAAAAGCCACCTGAAGGACTCTCAGATCATGAGAAACAAGATTCTCTGGTCTGATGAAACCAAAATAGAACTCTTTGGCCTGAATGCCAAGCATCACATCTGGGGGAAACCTGGCACCATACCTACGGTGAAGCATGGTGGTGGCAGCACCCTGCTGTGGAGATGTTTTTTCAGCTAAAGGGACTGCTAGACTAGTCAGGATTGAGAGTAAGCTGAACGTAGCAAAATACAGAGAGATCCTTGATGAAATCCTGCTCCAGAGCACTCAGGACCTCAGACTGGGGCGAAGGTTCACCTTCCAACAGGACAACAACCCTAAGCACACAGCCAAGACAACACAGGAGTGGCTTGGGACAAGTGTCCTTGAGTGGCCCAGCCAGAACCCGATCGAACATCTCTGGAGAGATCTGAAAATAGCTGTGCAGCGATGCTCCCCATCCAACCTGACAGAGCTTGAGAGGATCTGCAGAGAAGAATGTGAGAAACTCCCCAAATGCAGGTGTGCCAAGTTTGTAGCATCATACCCAAGAAGACTGGAGGCAGTAATCTCTGCCAAAGGTGCTTCAACAAAGTATTGTTTTTACTGTTTTTGCTCTGTCATTATGAGATATTGTGTGTAGATTGATGAGTGGGGGAAAAAACTTAATTTAATCCATTTTCAAATAATTCTGTAACATAATAAAACGTTGGAATGGGCCGTAAGTAAGCATTTCACTTAGTCTACACCTGTTGTCTGCAAAGCATATGAGAAATACAATTGAATTACATTTTTATTTGTTACTTTGCTTTTGTGCAGTTTTTTTGTTCTTCATAATATAACTCTCCTAAGGTGAGCTAGCTAGCCTAGCACTTGTGCAGAGACATTCTTCTGGTGAGAGTTTGCGGAGGGTCACTATAAAAGAAAAGCTCAGTGTGTATGTGTCAAGTGTTTGAGTTACAGAATGACTTCTAATCAGCTTTTTAAACTGTCTGCAGGAAGGATGTGTCACGTGTATTATGGGACGCAGAGAGTGTCAGACTTACAGTGGACTTAAAGCAAGTGCACATTTATGAATAGCCCTGCTTGTATTAAGATTTAATGGTGTGTATTGTGTGCCTGCATGTGTGTGTGTCCGCCGTGTTAGTGTTACATGTGTGCTTGCGTGCATTCAAGCATGTACAATACCAGTCAAAAGTTTGGACACACCTACTCATTCAAAGGTTTTTCTTTATTTGTATCTTCTGTATACCCCCTCTACCTTGTCACAACACAACTGATTGGCTCAAACACATTAAGAAGGAAAGAAATTCCATAAATTAACTTTTAACAAGTCACACCTGTTAATTTAAATACATTCCAAGTGACTATCTCATGAATCTGGTTGAGAGAATGCCAAGAGTGTGTAAAGCTGTCATCAAGGCAAAGGGTGGCTGGTTTGAAGAGTCTAAAATATAAAATATATTTTGATTTGTTTAACACTTGTTTGGTTACTACATGATTCCATATGTGTTATTTCATAGTTTTGATGTCTTCTACTATTCTACAATGTAGAAAATTGTAAAAATAAAGAATGGGTAGGTGTGTCCAAACTTTTTACTGGTACTGTATGTGCTTGTGCTCTTGTCTGTGTGAGTGCAGTATGGATGTGTGCCTGTCTGGTATGCTAAAAGTCCAATGCAGTTGTTTTTTATCTCATTATCAAATCATGTTTGGGTAACAAGATTGGTTTAAATTAAAATGGTCCAAAAGAAACAAAAATAGCTTCTTACCAAAGAGCAATTTCTCAAGCAAGATTTTCTCTAGGACTGTCTGGGAGTGGTCTGAGTGGGGAGGGTGGAAAACAAGCTGTTATTGACAGAGAGGTTTGGAACTCTCTTTCTTATTGGTCTATTAACTAATTTAACGCCTGGTGATGTCACCAGGCAGGTCAAAACTCCATCCCACCAAAACAGGCTGACATTTCAGGCGGTCTTTTGAACAGCTCTTACACTAAAAGAGCGTTATCGTCATTTGCACTTTTTCACAGTATTATTCCCTCATAGTGCAGAAATACGAAGTACAGGCATATCTAGTTTTTGACTCCATTGGGCCTTTTCTATAATATCAGCATCTTTGTTAGTTTGTGTTTGACTGCTGGTGTTTGTGTGTTCGAATGTGTTAGCTCAGTGTGTTGAGCCTGGTGTGGCTCGACGTGTGTGATGGATTGTGTTTAGTTAGTTCAAGTGAACACTCTTGCATATCTCCCCTGAACTTCTGTAAATACCATTGGTCTTGTGTCCGTATGTGCGTTCGTGCGTGTGTTGCTGCTTCGTGAGGAGAGGGCTGTACAAACAGCCAAACAGGAAGACAAACACACTGTGGAGAGCGGGCCCGTTTGAACTATTTGTGGGCGAGACAAAGCCTCATGCTCACACTGTGTTTGCCACTATTAGCTGCATCTGACTTTCACCAAGCTGTTTCAAGGGAGAGTGATTTTCCTGCGTTTGGTGCCACTGTACCTCAAGCAATTGCACATCAGTCTTGAAGGGATATTGTCCGAAAGCAACTACTATAGTCGATGTGTTTCCCCTGTATCCCTGTTTCAGGTATATGGCTGTGATACGTAATCCTGTCTATGTTGTTTCTGTGTCATGGAGCTGAGTTCTATCATAATGAAACTGTGTTTGATATGTAATCATAATGCCATGTAGCTTTGGTGTTGTGTGGTTCTTTGACTGAGGTATCTGCAGTAGGTCTTTGTCAGTGTCAGTTTCTCTGCTGTTGTGCACCCTGTTTGTGTTCTTGGAGAGGGAGAAGGAGAGAGAGAGAGAGGGACAGAGAGCCAGGAGGTATCAGCATCGGCAGCGCTGTGGGATTGTTGTTGAGAATGGGGCTCGATCCTCCGCTAAACTTACGCAAGACCTGGACGCTGCTGCCATTTGAACTGGAGGACAACCGTGGCCAAGCAGCATTGCATAACCGAGAGAAAGATTTTAAAAAAGAAGAAAAAGAACCGGAGAAAGAGTAAGCAAAAGAATAACAACTGTTTCTCCGACTTTTGGTATTGTTTACAACCATGGGACAGGTTCCCGTGTAAGATGATACTCTAACATGAGAGTAATAGAAGGGAGTGAGAGCTAGTGCTGCTGTTAGTGGAGGGCAGTTTAGTGAATGTGTCCTGCGGAGAGGCACGTTTTATGGGACTGTTGAATGTGTGATTGCGGTTTGTAATGTTACGCAATCATCGAGCAGAGGATGGTGTATTGCAGTGTGTGTCATAGTGTTCCGAAGGTTTATGTATTCAGCAATTAATGAGGTGAGGTATTCTCCCACTGAGTTTGGAGCAGGCCACTGCTACCCAGCATGCATGCACACCCTCGCTCTCTTGCTCGCCCTCTCGCGCTCGCTCTCTCTCTCTCTCTCTCTCATACACACACACATTTAAACACAAACACACACACCGCCATGAGGTATCTCTCTCTCCTTCCCTCTTTCTCTATATATCTCTCTTACACTATCTCTCCTCATCTTTCGCCATCGCTGCTCTGTTATGCTGCTGCCTAGTTTGCTTGTTTTCTGGTTGCCATACAGCAACAGTGGAGAGGGACCATGTGTCTGACTGGTGGCTGAAGCCCAAAAGCCCCTCTCATCTGAGTCTCTCTCTCTCTCTCTCTCTCTTTCTCTGTGTGTTTCTGTGTATGTGTGTATATACATTTCTGTGTGTGTGTGTTGGTCTGTTGCTGGGAAAGAGGCCTTTGGAGACTGACAGGCCTTCGTGGAAGGGGCTTCAAAGCACCGGGTATTTTTAGTTCCCAGGGATTATGTGGAGAGTTGTTTTCAATTTGCTATTGGCAGGTGAGTGGCTGGGTGGAGGCGTCTGCAGGGAACGAGACAGGCGGGAGCTCTCTTCCGTCTCACATTCTCTCTCTCTCTCACTTTCTGTCATCTTTTTCCCCCTTTACTCTCCCCCCACTCTGTCCTCTGTGATCTCCTGTCTGTCTGTCCCTGTTTCCTTCTCGACTTCTCTCTTTATCGTTGTCTCGTTGTTCTCTTATTCCATCTGTCAAGTATGACTTTCTCAGCCAGTCGACTTTACCTCTCCTCTCACCTTTCCTCGACCTCTCCGTGACCTTTTCTTGACAAATATTTCTCTCCATTGTCATTGCTCATGCCTTTTCTTTTTTATCCTTAGATGGTCGTCTTGATTCCACACAGGATCTGTCTCTCCCTCTCTCTCCCGCTCACCTTTGCATTCCTCCCTTCTATCTTCGCTCTCTCCTCTCCACGTCTCCTCGTCTCAAATAACGTTTTATTTGTCACATGCTTGGTAAAGAGCAGGTGTAGACTAACAGTGAACTGGTTACTCACGGGCCCTCCCCAACGATGCAAAGCGAAAAATATAGAAGAAATAATAACACAAGGAATAAATACACAATGAGTAACATCAACTTGGCTATATACACGGGGCACCAGTACCGAAGGGGTACGAGGTAATTGCGGTAGATACAGTGCATTCGGAAAGTATTTAGACCACTTCCCTTTTTACACATTTTGTTACGTTACTGCCTCATTCTAAAATGGATTAAATCAAACATTTTCCTCATCAATCTATACACAATAGCCCATAATGACAAAGCAAAAAGCAGGTTTTTAGATAATGTTTTAACCAAGCCATGAGGAATTGTTCGTAGAGCTCCAAAACAGGATTGTGTCGACGCACAGATCTGGGAAAGGGTACCAAAAAATGTCTGCAGTATTGAAGGTCCCCAAGAACAAAGTAGCCTCCATCATTCTTA
Organism: Oncorhynchus tshawytscha; assembly: GCF_018296145.1. Taxonomy (NCBI): domain Eukaryota; kingdom Metazoa; phylum Chordata; class Actinopteri; order Salmoniformes; family Salmonidae; genus Oncorhynchus; species Oncorhynchus tshawytscha. The sequence continues at coordinate 1,420,700 of NC_056451.1, forward strand.
AATGGAAGAAGTTTGGAACCACCAGGACTCTTCCTAGAGCCACCCAGCCAAACTGAGCAATCGGGGGTGATGGGTCTTGGTCAGGGAGGTGACCAAGAACCCGATGGTCACTCTGACAGAGCTCCAGAGTTCCTCTGCGGAACCCACTCCTCAATAAAAGGTACATTACAGCCCGCTTGGAGTTCGCCAAAAGGCATCTAATGGAATCTCAGACCATGAGAAACAAGAATCTCTGGTCTGATGAAACCAAGATTGAACTCTTTGGCCTGAATGCCAAGCGTCATGTCTGGAGGAAATCTGGCCCCATTCCCAAGGTGAAGTATCGTTGTGGCAGTATCATGCTTTGGGGATGTATTTCAGTGGCAGGGACTGGGAGACTAGTCATGATCGAGGGAAAGATGGATGGAGCACAGAGAGATCTGTGATGAAAACCTGCTCCTGAGCGCTTAGGACCTCAGACTGGGGTGAAGGTTCACCTTCCAACTGGATAACGACAGGAGTGGCTTCGGGACAAGTCGCTGAATGTCCTTGAGTGGCCAAGCCAGAGCCCAGACTTGAACCTGATCGAACATCTCTGGGGAGACCTAAAAATAGCATTTCAGTGGCGCTCCCCATCCAACCTGACACAGCTTGAGAGGATCTGCAGAGAAGAATGGGAGAAACTCCACAAATACGGGTGTGCCAAGCTTGTAGCGTCATATCCAAGAAGACTCAAGGTTGTAATTGCTGTCAAAGGTGCTTCAACAAAGTACTGAGTAAAGGGTCTGAATACTTATGTACATGTGATATTTCAGTTTTTTCTTTGTAATACATTTTGGGTATTGTGTGTAGATTGATGAGGGGAAAAAACTATTTAATCCATTTTAGAATAATAACAGAACAACATTTTCAAAAAGTCAAGTGGTCTGAATACTTTCTGAATGAACTGTATGTACATATCGGTAGGGGTAAAATGACTAGGCAACAGGATAGATCATGAACAGTAACAGCAGCAGCGTATTTGATGAGTCAAAAGAGTTAGTGTAAAGAGGGTCAAATGCAGATAATGCAAATGCATATACTCTATGCTGACTTTCTTTTTTTTTTTTACAAGGAGCACGTGTGCGCCTAAATGGAAGAATGTAGGCGGACACAAAGAACTGTTGGAGCACAATGATAAATATTTAAGGCAAATAAATAAAAAATTATAGGTCACATATGTGAGTAAATGGTGGCACTGTAAAGTCCTGAGAGCTATTTGGTTAACTATTTAGTAGTCTTATGGCTACTCCTGGTAGAAGCTGTTCAGTGTCCTGTTGGTTCCCGACATGGTGCATCGGTACCACTTGCCGGTCCAGTGTGTGTGTGAGAGAGCAGGCTGTCTGTCCATAGAGTAAGCCTGGGGAATCTGAGAGCATGTCTTAAAGAAGTCAGAAATGCTCCAAAGTAGGTCAAATAATTTCCCCTTCGGTCTGTCCCGGTATCTCGGCCCTGCAAACCAATATTTGGTCTCAATTTCCATTTTCAAATGGTGAAAATGACTCTGAGGTAGCAAACAGTTGCATCCAGTAATTTTACAAAGTAATAAATCAGACTTTTGGGAAATTTGAATAAACATTTTGATATTTTCCTGGTAATTCTTGGCTTGTAGGACCATTCCAACAATAAAGAAAATGAATGTCTCCTCGTAAAATATATACCACTTAATGTCACATTTTATTAAAGCCACATGTTATGCCATAAAGGTCTCCAAGCAACTCAAATGTTTTAATATTACACAAAACACCCTATAATATCCCCATGTGTGACTGTGTGCGTGTGACTGTGTTTGCATGCACCATGCCAATTTATCTGCAAAAACACTTGCAGGTGTTGTTATGAAATCCTAATAGCCTGTGCTAGTATCACAGGTTTTTATTGAAACCACAGTTTTTAGCCTGGTCCCAGATCTGCTTGTGCTGTATAGCTAACTTCTGGTTGTTGTCATGCTAAATGTTTGGCATGACAAGGATCATTGGCAAGACAGCACACACAGATCTGGGACCAGGCAAGTTTTCTCCAGAGCAGACCCTTGTGAGTTAGGTATTTTTAACTTTTGTAGGCACTCTTCAGCTGTTTCTCAATGATTTGCACTGTTTATTATCAGGCAGTGGAAGGCAGGAAAAATCAAGTTGTCTTCAGTTAATTAAGGAGATCCTAAGTAAAAACTGTGCAGACATTTTTATTGGCTGAACATTAGCAAAAGGAGTCAAAGTCAAGTGCTGCCGGAGAAGTGGGCTCAGTCGAAACCAGCACAGACTAACTCCAAATGAAACAGTTCGGCCTTAAATAGTTTTTTCCTTTCTCGAAGGTCAAATGTTTGCCCACTTCAGGTGTTTCACTGACCTGTGCCAAGCACCATAAAGGCCCTTTCATGTAAAAAAAAATAATCAACCTCTCCTTAATGTCGCTCTGTAATGTAGTAGCCAGACACAGTTTGAAACATCACCATTTGACAAACAGTCTGCAATTAAGGGCAGTTTTAGTGTCATTACAGTATAAACTGAGAGAGTTTTGGCAACACACACACACACACACCACGGTGTACTGTATAAAACCTGCATGTCTGGAGTGCATTAAAAGATAAAGATGATGCTGGCTGCAGTTCTGGAACCGCTCTGGGGACAGGAAGCAAGGGGGTGGAGCCAGGGTGCAGGAAGTGTGTGTAGGGTCAGTGACAGTGTGAGGAGTGAAGGACCCTGGGAGGGGTTGCATTGGTTGGCACAGGTCCCTGTGACTCTGCTGTTTAGATAACTGCACAGCAGACATTGAGCAGTTCACAGTCGTCTCGGCTCTGGAGCCGTGGGAAAGATGCATATTTAATGTAATTCCCCCAAGTTAAACGCTAGTCAACATATTTTCTTTGCATTATTTGAGGTCTGACAACGCTGCATCTTTTTTTTGTTAATTTGACCAGTTGTCGTTTTCTGCAAGTAAATGATCTAAATGACAATATTTTGGGGGGGAATTTGGGAGAAATGTTGTCAGTAGTTTATAGAATAAAACAGAAATGTTCATTTTACCCAAATGCAAATAGTAAAACCAGAGAAACGGGTCATATTGCAGTGGTCTCTTCATTTTTTGCAGAGCTGTATATTGTGAGAGGGGGTGGACCCCCGCGACCCCTCTGCCGATGCCAGAGTTTAGGAACCACTTCTCTATAAGACTCTACTTGTGAGGAGAGCATATTAAAGCCCATGATTTTGGAATGAGATGTTCGGTGAGCAGGTATATACAGTGCCTTCGGAAAGTATTCAGACCCCTTGACTTTCTCCACATTTTATTAGTTTATAGCCTTATTCTAAAATGTATTGAATTGGGGTTTTTTCCCACTCCTCAATCTACATACAATACCTCATAATGACAAAGCAAAAACAGTTTTTTTAGAAGAAAATAAATTAAATAATAATATCACATTTACATAAGTATTCAGACCCTTTGCTCACTTGAATCACCTTTGGCAGCAAATACAGCCTCGAGTCTTCTTGGGTATGACGCTACAAGCTTGGCACACCTGTATTTGGGAGTTTTTCCCCATTCTTCGCTGCAGATATTCTCAAGCTTTGTCAGGTTGGATGGGGAGCGTTGCTGCACAGCTATTTTCAGGTCTCTCCAGAGATGTTCTATCTGGGTCAAGTCCGGGCTCTGTTTGGCCATTCAAGGACATTCAGAGACTTGTCCCGAAGCCACTCCTGCGTTGTCTTGTCTGTGTGCTTAGGGTCATTGTCCTGTTGGAAGGTGAATCTTCACCCCAGTCTGAAGTCCTGAGCACTCTGGAGAAGGTTTTCATCAAGGATCGCTCTGTACTTTGCGTCGGTATCTTTGCCTCAATCCGAACTAGTCTCCCAGTCGTTGACGCTGAAAAACACCCCCACAGCATGATGCCTCCACCATCATGCTTCACCGTAGGAAGGTTTCCTCCAGACGTGACGCTTGGAATTCAGGACCAAGAGTTGAATCTTGGTTTCATCAGACCATATAAACTTGATTCACATGGTTTGGGAGTCTATACGGTGCCTTTTGGCAAACTCCAAGTGGGCTGTCATGTGCCATTTACTGAGGAGTGGTTTCCGTCTGGCCACTCTACCATAAAGGCCTAATTGGTGGAGTGCTACAGAGATGGTTGTCCTTCTGGAAGGTTCTCCCATCTCCACAGAGGAACTCTAGAGCTCTGTCAGAATGGCCATCGGATTCTTTGTCACCTCCCTGACCAAGGTCCTTCTCCCCCGATTGCTCAGTTTGGCCAGTTGGCTCTAGGAAGGGTCTTGGTGGTTCCAAACTTCTTCCATTTAAGAATGATGTAGGCCACTGTGTTTTTGGGGACCTTCATTGCTGCAGACATTTTTTGGTACCCTTCCCCAGATCTGTGCCTCGACACAATCCTGTCTCGGAGCTCTACGGACAATTCCTTCTACAGACAAATCCTGTTTTCGCTTTGTCATTATGGGCTATTGTGTGTAGATTGCTGATGATTTGTTATTTATTTAATCCATTTTAGAATAATGCCAAACATAACAAAATGAGGGGGAAAGTCAAAGGGTCTGAATATTTTCCGGCACTGTATGTTTCCAAAGGTTGTTATGAATAAATGTTATAAGCTGATGTTTGAAGTATCCCAGGACAGGTTTCTTCTTTCCCGCTCAGGAAGAAAATCATGGTGTGTTATTATGAAACAGTGTGATCCCTGAAAGATAAGCCCAGTTTTTTTCCTCCCTCGGTTGCTTGAATGTGACTTGCCACATAACTGATTTGCCCGATTGAAAAATGTGATAAGAAATATAACTATGTACTTGTTGTTTATTTTTGAAAAGTCCATGACAATCATTGCTTGCCTTCTGAATATACATGGGGGCAGGATAGTATTTTTTTCTCCCAGCAGCACATGCCTGACTATTTTGTCATTGGCCTGTAATGTCATGGAAGTGATGAGTAATGAAGGGAATGATTAGAGGGATCAGGGGGGCTGTCTATTCGCAGTGTGCGACAGGACTCATGTGACATCAGGCTCCCCTCTGGGAGGAAAGGGGGAAGAAGGGAGGCCTTGGTCTGCTTAATGAAAGTATAGTGCAGCCCCTCTAACCAACCCCCTCACCCCCTCCCAATGAGCCTGCGCTTGGTGTGTTCCGTTCCGTGTGTGACATCACCACTGCCTCCTCGCATCTCAATTCCCTGAATGAGCCCGGGTGCAGTGCACACAGACAGACCACACCGGCGCCAGTTGTGGTGGATCATTTTGGTGTCATGTTCGTATAAATCAGTGTTACCGTGGTCTGACTCGGCTTGAGGGACGATGTATTACTGTATTGTGTGTGGCTGCTTGACTGTTTATGTTTTGTTTAATAAAATGACCTAGTGCTGTAGTTGTGTGTGAGAGAGCATTCCATGTGTATATAACGGATATACAGTAGCTTTGTGTGTGTGTGTGTGCTTGCGTGTGTTTGGTTTAGTTTATTACGATCCCCATTAGCTACTGTACATGCAGCAGCTACTATTCCTGGGGTCCACATAAAACGTACAAATACATAACGAAGTACAGAACAGTTATGGACAAGATGCATTAAATTATACCTTTTTTTATTAAATAAGAGCTATATAGGAAAGACAGGTGGAGACAAAAAAAAATACTATTTACACACAATTCATATATACATATTCATATTCTTATATACAGTACAGTTAAATGACATCTTTAGAAAGAGGAGTCGCTGTGGTGCACAGTGCATTTTTTTAAATCCGTTTTTTAAAGCTAAACTTGCGTTTTGCTTAAGTAACATCTGGTGGAAGAGCATTCCACGATGACATGGCTCTATACATAACTGAGCAATGCATTAAATCTGTTTTTGGTTTGGGTACCATGAAGAAACACGTTGTGGCGTGTCTGGTGGGGTATGTATGTCTGTTTGAAGTGTATGCAAATAGATTGTATGTGTGCGAATGGATATCCAGACCTGTGCATTAGGCGAGTGTGTGTTCATTGTGGTTAGTCCAGCTGCACTATTTCCTGTGCCCTCGGTCAATGCGGCCAGTGTTGTGTTAAGCACAGCGGCCTCATTCATGAGGCAGCGCTGCTGTGTAGAAGTTACACACGGCCTTATGCTGGCCCATTGGGACTTGGAAGTGTGACTTTCTCTGTTGACGGATGGGAAGGAAGCGAGCAAGAGCGCAGTTAGTCTTGGCTCATCTGACTCTCTGGTCACACAGAGAAGGGTTAGTGTTGGCGCTCCCAGACCATTGGTCACTGGCGCAACACACAAGAGCGAGAGAAAAAAGATTGATAGACTGATAAAAAAATAAAAAAGACAGGAACTGCTCTGAAACATGACGCTGGGACAGGTATTTGGTAGGTGCCTGTGAGAGACCTGTGTGGGTATCTCACTGAGAAGGTCAAAGGTCACATTAGAGACAGTCACCTCACCCATGCTCCCTCTGACACAAGAGCATTGTCACAGCTTTGTGTTTAACACGCATACAAACCGCACACACACGCAAGCTATTATAATTAAACTAATTTATCTCAGTGTTGAGTAAAATAAATGGTATTTTGTCTGTAGTTGTCCATTTAGGTCTGGCTCCAAGTACAACTAACTGCTTAGCAGTTTCTCTCCCCCTTCTCTCCCTCCTGTCTTGATGGTCGTTGCGGTTGTATACTCTCTTTAAACAATCCATGGTGGCTGGCTAATCCTGGGCTTCTGCCTAACGCTGCAGCCATCAATTTAAGGCTCCGGGCCTCCTAATACACCGTGGTGTAGGGAACTGTCAAACACACACCACCGCACACATGGTTCCCAGCATTACGTGTGTTGCGTTACTTTGTGCGCCCAAGCACGGCTGTCAGGCGCACCACTACACACAGGGTTGTCAATGTTAAGTGTGTCACCCGGTTCCACTGTGTAAGCTTCTGTCAAACACATGGTTTTGAGTTGTGTGTGAGTGTTACAGTACTACTGTGCAGATGCCGTATCAGATAGTTACACAGAGCTACACACATGTTTGGGAGTATTCATTGAGTGTTACCATAGTACTGGGTTCCTATAGGAACCATATGAACTGCAGCATTACCCCCAAGTGACCCTTTCGAGAGACAGGGAGATGTGTGTGCCGTAACATTGCAAGAGAGCTAATTCTAATCTGGCGTGTGAGCCATTTTGATAACTGCTGTGGTTTCTCATAGAGGAACTGTGATAATTTGACCGTTCTTTGAAGTAGCAAAGATTAGAGTGGATGTCATTTTGCCTTTTTATGACCTCTCAGCTGAACATAGTGAGTGAATAAACTGGGGAAGAGTAAAGGTGGGAGGAATTTCCACCCTGTCAGCCATTACATTTGGATTGGTCTTGTCTTTACACACACACACAAACACAATCGTCAGTCGTGTTGCTAAACTCCGTCCTCCTTCCTGTATTTCAGATGTCATCTCTCCCACGCACTACAACCCGTACTACAGACGGCTCACCTTCGACGTGACCTCCATGGAGAAGAATGCCTCTAACCTGGTCAAGGCTGAGCTACGCGTCTTCCGCCTCCAGAACACCAAGGCCCGCGTGTCTGAACAGAGGATTGAGCTGTACCAGGTAAACCTCCCTTCTGTCCTCATCTCTAACCAGGTTTCCATCCAACCTTTTTTTATTTTTTTATTATTATTTTTTTTTAAATGTTAACCCCCTTTTTTCTCTTCAATTTCGATCTTGTCTCATCGCTGCAACTCCCCAACGGGCTCGGGAGGCAAAGGTCCAGTCATGCGTCCTCCGAAACGTCACCCGCCAAACCACACTTCTTAACACCCGCCCTCTTAACCTGGAAACCATACGCACCAATGAGTCAGAGGAAACTCTGTTCAACTGACATCTGAAGTCAGCCTGCAGGCGCCCGGCCCGCCACAAGCAGTCGCTAGAGCGCAATGAGCCAAGTAAAGCATGCAGTTTATTAGGTTACAGATTAAATAAATGAAGATGACCTTCACAGGTTGGCGAAGGTGCAATGTGATGACCTTAATATGCTCCTTTCCAATAAATATCGAGGGTCTTATTTTGGTGACATGATCATCGATGCTTGTCGTTTGACAAATAAACATAATCTTGCTCTTTTGTCCATAATAATCTCATCGTGTAGGCTATATGCCTAACCGCAGTGTATCTGCGAGCTGTTGGCTAGAGTGCATGTGTCAATATCAGAGTGGGCACACTCGCTATGTAACGCAACATCTTTTGTGAGAAAACCATCAGTAGAGTTGAAAATGCATTTATTCGGTACTATGTGCACTATGTCATCACGCACAGCTTTTTATCCACAACAAGTCCATTCTATGGAAACATCTCTGGTGGGAAAATGTGCATGTTGTTTTCATGCAGATTTTAGAATATTTGCATGAAAATCTTTAGCCAATTGGATGAAAACCTAGTTGATGAACCACTCTGAGCTGCATCTAGTGTCATTTCCACTTAAGGACAAAACAGACCGTGCCAGAGAATGGTTAAAAGAAGTGAGTGGCCATCTTATCACCCCTGACCACAGAATAACAGCTGTCATTTTCTGTTAATTTCCCGATGATTCTACATGTTCAATCGCCACCGTTCATCGACACTCAGCAGATTTACTGTGCACAGCTGATGTACATTATGGTGTGTATTTTCCTTTATTCTTTACTCAACCACTCCATACTATATACATACAGTGTCTCGATTAGCACAGTTGACATAGCATGAATAACAATATGGTGGTATTCCACAAAGATACTATTCTTTGTTTCAATCCCCCAAGTTTTACCACTTCACACCAGTACATAATGCTTACCACTAAATTACTATATGCCGTACTTGAACGTACATGCCTGCACACACACACACACATTATGAAGCTCAGCGTGGGCCTGTTAGAAATGTGTGAGTCAGTAGTGTCGGGAGCCGGGCGGCTCTTGGATCAGTCCAGCGTTATTTGTGCGTCGACAGAGAGGAGTGTGGAATGCAGAGCGGTGATTTAGACCCCGGTGCGGAGTCTCCAAAGGGATGCTCTACCGGCCCAGCCAGCCCAGCCTCTCCTGCCTCCACACGGTGTAGGACCGTCGGCACCAGCCCATTCCCAGGCCGTGGTGGTGTTTATGTCCAGTCAGCGGAATGGCCTAAACACAGCTCAACATGAAGGATTTTCTCACGCGAACACAGGCGGTTGAAAGCGTGTTTGGGAGGACGGATGGAGCCCGTACAACCAGGGAGAGTTTCTCCAAGGAGATCAACTGACAACCTTCAGTAATACATTCAAGTCGTGCTGTACATGAAGTGGACACCCAAAACCTTACGCCAACGTGTGTAGTTCCACACACATTCAGATACTGAGTGAAATTGAGCCTATCATAATTATGTATTTTTCAGAGATACAGTGATACTATACATTAACTACTAGGAAGGTTCTCTCTTTGCCATGACTGTGGAGGAGTGATCGGGTCCTGAGATGGTTCACTCGCCAGGGCCTAGTGAAGACTAACCAGGGCCTAGAGGAAAGATAGCTAGGGCCTAGATATGTTGAAGTAAGTGACCATCCAGGTCGATGGGCCCCCCATGTCTGTCTCTCATCTCAAGGGTTTGTAAGCAATTGGCCACAGTCTCTGTAGGCTTACTTTTCAGAGATTTTGACTGGTCTCAACTTCATTTTTCTCTCGCTCTGCCTCTCTCTCTCTCTCCCTCCCTCTCTCGCTTCTCTCGTCAGGCTTCCCTGTAGCAGCAGTAGATCTCAGTGGTGTAGCAGACAGTGGTGGAGTAGAGGAGCAGTGTTTTTCACATTAAGAAGAGCATGGCCAACAAAAATACATGGTTATGAAGGACAGTAGAATAACAACGCTCTGTCCGGCATCTGTTTCCGGCCCAGCTCGGCTCCTCCTAGACCTGCTCAATCGATCAGGGAGAGAGCAGTCTGGGAGACAGGGGGGACCAACCAGGAGTGGCTTCTGGGACTTACAAGAATTTCCCTCCAGGTTGTTCTCATACATAGGACTTGTGTTGTGCGCTTGATGTGTTTCCACAGATTTTAAGTCACAAGGACCTGGCTTCCCCGACGCAGCGCTACATCGACAGCAAGGTGGTGCGCACGCGCATGGAGGGGGAGTGGCTGTCTTTTGATGTGACAGAGGCAGTCAGTGAATGGTTGCTTCACAGAGGTAGGACACAGAGGTTTTGACCTCCTATACTACAGCTGAATCATTGATCAGACAGTACATGGTGCTGAAATCTCATTGGCCTGTTGTATATGAACAATCCTGTCTATTTTTTCCCCCCAGACAGAAACAGTGGATTCAAGATCAGCTTGCACTGTCCGTGCTGCACGTTTGTTCCCTCAAACAACTACATCATCCCCAATAAGAGTGAGGAGCTGGAAACCCGCTTTGCAGGTATGTATTGGACAGTATATGTGTGTTACTCTACAGGTATACAGATGCCATCTTAATTTGACCAGTTTCTCACAGCAGGAAAATAATCCTGCAGCAACAGGAAATGTGAATTATTATGGACAGTTTTGAAGGGGTTGATACATTTTTCATTTGGGAAAATCAAGTCCGACATTTTTAAGTGGAAATTACAAACTTTAGAAGCCTTTTTTAACACTACAGTTTGCATTTCCTGCTGCACAGGAAAATTATCTGCGACAACAGAGTGATCAAATAAAGATATCTGTATATTGATAAATAAGTACATTGTATTTTACTTTTATTCATATGTAGATAACTGACATGAATAGTTATGCAACAATGTGTTTGGCAAGTGTAAATAAGAAGTGTAGTAAGTAGCAGATATGTAGTTTGTGTGATTCACTGGTACAGATCATTTTGTGTGCGTCCCAAGTGGCACACTAGTCACTATATAGTGCACTACTTTTGACCAGAGCCCTATGGGTCCTACACAGATGTTCTATCTTAATTTGATCACTCTGTTGTCACAGAGAATATTCCTGTACAGCAGGAAATGCAAATTGTAGTGTATTCAAGTTTTTTTTTTAAATGTGTCATTTCCACTTTAAAATGTCACACTTGATTTCCCCTAACTTGATTTGACATTGTATGAACATGATGAATATTGATGATATGTATGTGTGTGATTGACAGGTATAGATGACAGCTTCCACCACAGCGGAGACCTGAAGGTGTATAGGAAACGGCGCCACAGCGCCCAGGCTCCACACCTGCTCATGATGCTGCTGCCCTCCTACCGCCTGGAGTCCCAGCACAAGAGCCACCGCTCCAAACGAGCCCTGGACGCTGCCTTCTGCTCCAGGTACTGACCCATACTGATCCCCCACTGATCCTCACATGACCCCGACACCACTCTGCTGTCGGGAACTCAACACACACACAAGCATGTGCGCATACACACACACCTAATAGATACTTTACATACCTAGTAAATAGTTACCTTCTCTGTCAGCAGCTCACCCTCTCAGTGACACACACACACTTGGCAATTGCTCTTATCGCAGAACTCTCTCTGCTCACAGCTATGCATGTATTCACTCTCTTACACACACACCCACACACACATACAAACACACACACACTTGTGGCTCCCACAGAACCGTATCCATCCCTCACTCCTAACTCTCTCTGTCTTCCTACACACAGAAATGTCCAGGATAACTGCTGCTTGCGGTCGCTCTACATCGACTTCAAGAAGGATCTGGGCTGGCGGTGGATCCACGAGCCCAAGGGTTACAACGCTAACTTCTGCGCCGGGGCCTGTCCCTATCTATGGAGCGCTGACACCCAGCATTCCAAGGTGAGAAGTCAAGGGTCAAAAGTTAAATAATCCACAGTTTAGAGCCAGCAGAGGTCAGAGTGGTAGTGTAGAGCAGTGGTGAGAGTAGCAGTGTGGCGTAGCGATCATTGTGGCAGTGGAGTTATTCTGTAGATCGTCTCATTCCTCTTTTTTGTTTTTTCATAGTTTCAAGCAGCACTGGTCAAAGACCATTGCCTTTGTCAACATCAAGCCTCATACTTGACCTCTGTGTGTGATTCTTCGCTTCAGGTGCTAGGTCTGTACAACACCATCAACCCGGAGGCGTCAGCATCGCCCTGCTGTGTGTCTCAGGATCTGGAACCTCTCACCATCCTCTACTACATCGGCAAGACCCCCAAGATAGAGCAGCTCTCCAACATGATCGTCAAGTCCTGCAAGTGCAGCTAGGAACTGTTACAAGGCAACACACATGTGCATACACACACATTCAGTCACACACATTCATACACACGTGCATATTCAGTCACACACACACACACACACACACTTGGATAAACACACATTCAGTCACACTCACATGCGTACACGTGTATGCACCCACCCACCCACACCTACACACACATACATACATAAATACACATACTGTACATATACACACATTCATCCACAAACACATACTGTACACACAGTCAGTCACACGATCAGTCTACTGCACTATTGTAAAGACATATTTGATCTCCTATAAGCACAAATGGAAAAGGTGCTGAGCAGATCTAGGTACAGAAAACATGTCTCCCGAAACAACCATACACACACACACACGCACGCACGTGCGCACACACACAGCTGTGGCTTTTGTACAGGCGTGCCTGTGTTTTTGTGTTTAGAAAGGCCCTGTTAACATGCCTCACCTCACACACTTGTCGCACAAAGACGCAAGAGTACGGCAAACACTGGAAAAAAGTATACGTGTCTATATGTGAAATAATACGTCTGAGAAACAAAGACGACCGACCCCGGTTTCAACACTCAAAGCAAAAGCCATCTTCTTGATTTTGTTTGTCTCGTTTTGCATCCTTTTGAACCTATTGTCATTTTATATTTTGTTTTGATTTTTGATAATTGTGTTGCCTATTTAAAATCCAGTGTTTTATGGTTAGCACCCAAATTGTTTTCAAACTCTCTCTCGAGAAGTGGTGGATGAATCCACTCCCCATTGTCAGTTGACTAATATGTTATAACATAGTAATGTTATAATCTCGTCCCATATGCTGTTTTATATGTGCTGTAACAGCCATGTAAAGGCAGAAAGAGGCTAGGAACCTGTAAGAGGGAGACTGCAAGAGAGAGACAGAATGAAAGAAAATAAGCACACCTAGTATGCCTACCTTTTCAACAGAGACTCATCCTCACACAGGCATATTCATTTTCAAAAAGCACACACCCATCCCAAACCCTGTAGCAGGCAACATATTCAGACTGCTGGAATGAACAGTTCTGACATTTTGATAACAAAAAACAAAAAAAGTGTCCCAAAGTACTGTTGAGCTCTGTTTACCTTGTGCATTGAATCTTCAATGCTTTAGGGAGCCCAACAGTGATTCCATCAAGTACACAAGGTATGTCATCATAAACACACATTTAAGATTTCTGTGGATATGTTGGAGTGTTCTTATTGGAACAGGGTTGTCCTTGTCTATATGATGCAGTGGTATGGGAATGGGGAGGTATAGTAGTTAGGGAGGTATAGTAGTGTTGTAGTGATAATTAGAGAGAAGGGATACAATAGGTGAGAATGGACAGTAGATGTGACCTGGTTCAGAGATTCTCCATGAACCTTTGATACCATTCCATTAGGTCTGAGATTGCTTTAGGTCGGAGGTCAAAAGGTCATATTTCCAGGTGTGCAGTAGTTGTTATGGACACCAGCGTTGTATCTGCTCATTTGCATCTGAAATGCTTCGTCTCGCCCGCCTCCCTCAAAGTGTAAAGCCATTATTCAGTCATAGGTTTTTTGTCCTTTGTAGGAATAAAAATTGTTAGATACAAAGAATTGCACTGACGCTATTTTGATTCTGTTTTTTATTTTTTTATTAGTCGTTACTTCCCCCTTATTAAATGAGGAGTGTTGATGATGTGACTTAGAGCAGGAAGTGTAGGTGACACTACCCCGCCCCTAACTCCACCCACCTTTGGGCACCCGCGCCAGTGGACTTCCTGGAAAACCAGGAAGAGGAGCGAGGCACCAATATTGTCATGATAGAGCTATTATTTTTCGTTGTTGTTGTTTATGATAATTATGTTTTTGTTGTTGTTGACCCACTATGATGTATTGTAACACATTATTGTTGTTGTACTCTAGTGGTAAATAAATTATTTAAATTACAAGGGAATAACACAATTCGCCTTCTTTTTTCTGTTAATCTGTGTTAATCGAAGCGTGATATTACGTACATATTATCAAAGCTTGATAGAGATATTGAGAGAGAGAAGTTTCAAAAACAGATTTGTTTTGACACTCCCATTGAGCAAAACAATAACATTATGATTTTCTTATGTTGCATGAGTGTGCTGTCATTTTCATCTCCAACACCAGCACTGAATGCATCTCTCTAGTTCTTACTGTGAAAAGCTATGGAGGTAAGCTAGAATGGCACGTTGGTAGTACACCATGAATATATATTTACAGTATTTGCCAGAATTTAATAACTCTCCAGAAGAGTAACTGCCAGATATTGACGAAGGGAACGAAAGGGGGTCTGCAGATGAGGAGGGAAGAAGAGGGAGTGTGTAAAGAGAGATGGAAGAAGTATGAACAGTATTAAAAGTATGTGGGAGGTGTGAGTCAGTCTGTTCTGGTATGACCCTTCTCACCTTGAAAGTGAGAGGGAGACAGGCAGGCTGCCCAGGGGGAAATATGACATGGCAGATACCTACATAACCTCTGAGATAAATAAAGACAGTGTGGTCCCAGGCAGAGCTGGGCTTACTGTGTGGTAACTAAGGAAGACATGCACACACCCTCTAGGCCAACCTAGTGCGTGGCTCCACTCTAAAGACATCTGGCCCCTTATAAAACATGTCTCAACATCTCTGCTGGACCCAACTAGACTCTGGCAACATCTGAACCAATGGGGGGGTCAGTTCTATTCTCAAATGATCCCATTGGACACGACTGCAATGTTCAACACATCATTCTCAATGCATTTTATGCACACTTTGAAAACAACAATATCGAGCCGGGTGTGAGGGCCGTCACCGACCCAGAGGACTCTGTGAGCTTGCTCTGCAAGGACGACGTGAGAAAGGTCTTTAATCAGGTCAACACCCGCAAGGCCGCGTAGCCCAGCGGTATTCCAAGGCGCGTCCTCAGAGCAGGCGCAGAAAAGCAGGGAGGCATATAAACTCAGCAAAAAAAGAAACGTCCCTTTTACAGGACCCTGTCTTTCAAAGATAATTTGTAAAAATCCAAATAACTTCACAGATCTTCATTGTAAAGGGTTTAAACACGGTTTCCCATGCTTGATCAATGAACCATAAACAATTAATGAACATGCACCTGCGGAACGGTCATTAAGTCACTAACAGCTTACAGACGGTAGGCAAAGAAGGTCACAGTTATGAAAACTTAGGACACTAAAGAGGCCTTTCTACTGACTCTGGAAAAACACCAAAAGAAAGATGCCCAGGGTCCCTGCTCATCTGCGTGAACGTGCCTTAGGCATGCTGCAAGGAGGCATGAGGACTGTAGATGTGGCCAGGGCAATAAATTGCAATGTCCTTACTGTGAGACGCCTAAGACAGCACTACAGGGAGACAGGATGGACAGCTGATCGTCCTCGCGTAACAACACCTGCACAGGATCGGTACATCCGAACATCATACCTGCAGGACAGGTACAGGATGGCAACAACAACTGCCCGAGTTACACCAGGAATGCACAATCCCTCCACCAGTGCTCAGACTGCCTGCAATAGGCTGACAGAGACTGGACTGAGGGCTTGTAGGAATGTTGTAAGGCAGGTCCTCACCAGACATCACCGGCTACAACGTCGCCTATGGGCACAAATCCACCATCGCTGGACCAGACAGGACTGGCAAAAAGTGCTCTTCAATGACGAGTTGCGGTTTTGTCTCACCGGGGGTGGTGGTCGGATTCGCGTTTATCGTCGAAGGAATGAGCGTTACACCGAGGCCTGTACTCTGGAGCGGTATCCATTTGGAGGTGGAGGGTCCGTCATGTTCTGGGCCGGTGTGTCACAGCATCATTGGACTGAGCTTGTTGTCATTGCAGGCAATCTCAACACTGTGCGTTACAGGGAAGACATCCTCCTCGCTCATGTGGTACCCTTCCTGCAGGCTCATCCTGACATGACCCTCCAACATGACAATGCCACCAGCCATTCTGCTCGTTCTTCATGCAAGACAGGAATGTTAGTGTTCTGCCATGACCAGCGAAGAGCCCGTATCTCAATCCCATTGAGCACGTCTGGGACCTGTTGGATCGGCGGGTGAGGGCTAGGGCCATTCCCCCTAGAAATGTCCGGGAACTTGCACGTGCCTCTTTAAAGACAGGGTCCTGAAAAAGGGGCGTTTCTTTTTTTGCTGAGTTTATGTGATAGTCGAGTGGAGGCCTGAGGGCACACACTTAATATTTTGTGAAATCTGTTATGAATGTATTGTAATGTTTTTAAAATGTACAGATGCCTTAATTTTGCTGGACCCCAGGAAGAGTAGCTACTGGTCCTCTAGGACGTCTATATCAGGCGGTGTGAAAAGAAGGCCCGGAAAATCGTCAAAGACCCCTACCACAGCCATCGACTATTTTCTCTGCTGTCGCATGGCAGGAGGTACCGGTGCATCAAGTCTGCCAACAGGCTCTTGAACAGCTTCTATCACCGAGTTTACCTTGTATCATAATTGACCTTTTATTTCAATATCTCTAAGCACACTCACAGAGCCCTACACACTCACACACAAACACTCAATCCATCACTTGCTTGCTCACACATAATATGCACATACATTTGACTGTACACACACACACACACACACCTTACATGCAAGCTGCTTCTACTCTGTTTATCTAATATCCTGTAGTCTAGTGCCCTTACCCCTATACATATCTACCCCCATCACTCCAGTATCCCTGCACATGTAAATATGCTATTGGAACTGACTTCTTAAATATTTCCACGGGGGGACCTAGTGAATGACCTGTAGAGAGCTGGGACCAAAGTAACAAAGCCTACCATCAGTAACACACTACGCTGCCAGGGACTCAAATCCTGCAGTGCCAGACGTGTCCCCCTGCTTAAGCCAGTACATGTCCAGGCCCATCTGAAGTTTGCTAGAGAGCATTTGGATGATCCAGAAGAAGATTGGGAGAATGTCATATGGTCAGATGAAACCAAAATATAACTTTTTGGTAAAAACTCAACTTGTCGTGTTTGGAGGACAAAGAATGCTGAGTTGCATACCTACTGTGAAGCATGGGGGTGGAAACATCATGCTTTTGGGCTGTTTTTCTGCAAAGGGACCAGGACGACTGATCCGTGTAAAGGAAAGAATGAATGGGGCCATGTATCGTGAGATTTTGAGTGAAAACCTCCTTCCATCAGCAAGGGCATTGAAGATGAAATGTGGCTGGGTCTTTCAGCATGACAATGATCCCAAACACACCGCCCGGGCAATGAAGGAGTGGCTTCGTAAGAAGCATTTCAAGGTCCTGAAGTGGCCTAGCCAGTCTCCAGATCTCAACCCCAAAGAAAATCTTTGGAGGGAGTTGCCCAGCAACAGCCCCAAAACATCACTGCTCTAGAGAAGATCTGCATGGAGGAATGGGCCAAAATACCAGCAACAGTGTGTGAAAACCTTGTGAAGACGTACAGAAAACGTTTGAACTCTGTCATTGCCAACAAAGGGTATATAACAAAGTATTGAGATAAACTTTTGTTATTGACCAAATACATATTTTCCACCATAATTTGCAAATAAATTCATAAAAAATCCTACAATGTGATTTTCTGGATTTTTTTTCGTCATAGGCAGTCATAAACATTATAAACAACGGCACAAGAGTACCAATGGTTGATAGGATTACTTACTTTATTGTGTATTTCATTTTATTATTTCTCTTTTTTTTTTTTAGTAATACATTGTTATTGATTATTGCATTCTTGGATTTTTTTGTTTGCAAGAATGGCATTTCACTGCACTTGCCCATGTGACATTAAAACTTGAAACTAATAAGTTGCAATATGGGTTATGCAATGAACTATTTACATGGAACTATTTATATGCAACAATATATCACTAACTACAGTACGCAACGACCTTCTCACTTAAAGTCAGAGGTTTGCAAACCAATTCTTAGGCACGTCTATAGAATACCATCCATAGCAGCATTCTGGTCCTTTATGGAGAACACAGGCTGTTGATAATAGCAAGCACTTCCTGTGATTGAGACAGAGTTGTGGTTAGAGAGATAAATGCTCTACGAACTGATGATGTCACAGTTCACAGCAGTGCAAAAATCACTGAACAGCATCGAGTTTCTTCCAGCAGTCCCTCCCTGCCCACCCCAATCATTCCTAAGCATCAAGATGGCATCATAATTATCAAACAGAGGACAACAGAACTTCTAACCTGTTATGGTTGGGACACTTTAATGTAACTCCCCTTATGTATGCATTTATAAAGTCTTTATAACAACTACATAAGACATAACATCTGTCATAGGCAGTCATAAACATTATAAACAATGGCACAAGAGTGCCAATGGTTGATAGGTGCAGGGCTATGGGATTCAACTGAGAAACACTAACACACAGCTCAGGGAGTATTGTGCTGTTGGGCTTTAGACAAAGACCAGCTGTGGCAGCAGGATGAGCAGTGAACAGCAGAGTCTAATTGGGTTGTCGTTTCCTCTTTGTTGTGATTCTTACTGTGTCCAGGTGTGGCCTCTCTCTCTCAGGGTTTGTAGCCTAGGGGGAATGCTGGAGATTTCACATTCACCTCTGAGACACTGTTTTATCTGCTTCTCAGCTTCCTCCCCGCCTGGCACACACATACACAAACGTATATACACACATGCACACTTGTCTGCTCTAACACACGCATACTTATGCACATGCACGTAGACCTTCGATCTTTCTCACACATGCGTATGCACACATGCATTATTTTTTATCTCTTACACACATACACACCCATACTGCAAACACCCATACTGCCCACACCACACACTGTTGGATGTCCACAATACCTCAGAAGTGTTCTCCCTCCTTGGCCTTCATGCACAAACACACAGTGAAAGCCTGAGAGTATCCAGCAGATCAGAGCGAGGGGTTTGGGGTGAAAGGGCTCCTCGTCCCGAGGGAGTAAAGCAATTTGGTGATTCAGCCGCAGCTGGCGGCACACAATAATATGAAATCAGAGAGAGGCACTCTGAACGGTGACATCAGCATGGAGCAATGCACAGGCCCTGATTATCACAGAGAAAATCTCAGGCTACTTGTCAGAAAATGTATGTCTGATGACAGTTTGTTTGTGTGTGCGTGTGTGTGTGTGTGTGTGTGTGTGTGTGTGTGTGTGTGTGTGTGTGTGTGTGTGTGTGTGTGTGTGTGTGTGTGTGTGTGTGTGTGTGTGTGTGTGTGTGTGTGTGTGTGTGTGTGTGTCGTGTGTGTCTGTGTGTGTGTGTGTGTGTGTGTGTGTGTGTGTGTGTGTGTGTGTGTGTGTGTGTGCGCGCGCTTGTGTTGCTACCCTAATGGGTACTGGAAATCCCCGAACGTCCCCACAAGGATAGTAAAAACAGGAACATTCTCCCTTGTGGGTATCAAGGCACAAAGCGAGACCCAAATGCAGACACAGGAGGCAGATGGTTGGAGTCTTAAAATTTTTAATAATCCAAAGGGGTAGGCAAGAGAATGGTCGTGGACAGGCAAAAAGGTCAAAACCAGATCAGAGTCCAGGAGGTACAGAGTGGCAGGCAGGCAGAATGGTCAAGGCAGGCAGAATGGTCAGGCAGGCGGGTTCAAAGTCCAGAAAGAGGCAAGGATCAAAACCGGGAGGACTAGAAAAAGGAGAATAGCAAAAGCAGGAGAACGGGAAAACCGCTGGTTGACTTGGAAACATACAAGACGAACTGACACAGAGAGACAGGAAACACAGAGATAAATACACTGGGGGAAACAAGCGACACCTGGAGAGGGTGGAGACAATAACGAGGACAGGTGAAACTGATCAGGGTGTGAAAGTTGGTTAGGGGTTAAAGGGAAACTTCACCGCTAAACATTACTATTTGGAATGTTTTTTCAGTCTCCCTACATAATTATGAGTGATGAGAGGCATTTCAGACATAATTATGCACCATAGTAGTATTTTTGCGCTGGGAGAGTTCAGCCAATGACGTCATTGGATGTTTGAGCCTGCTGTCTGATCTAAAATTGAATGGAGTCATGTTTTGTAGCAATTATGCTGGCCTCTGTGTGTCGCCGATTGCACAATCACACTAACAGCGCATAAATATGGATGTCCTTGTTCAATAGAGCCACAACATGCGGACTGCAGCCTGACAGCTGTAAAAAGACAGGCTTTTCAAAACGGGGCGGACAGTTCTTACTGGAGAGGGTCACAGCAGACCCTATGGATCGTGTGTCTGTGACAGACCATCACAGTTTCGATGCATATATAGATAGAGGTGTGTTGGAGACATTCTTCAGAACCTCCATGATCAACTGGTGGCATTTTTGGATGGTGTATCAATATACCCAGTCACTACAAAGATACAGGCATGCTTCCTAACTCAGTTGTCAGAGAGGATAGAAACCACTCAGGGATTTCACCATAAGGACAATGCTGACTTAAACAGTTACAGAGCTTAATTGCTGTGATGGATGAAACCTGAGGATAGATTAACAACATTGCAGTTACTCAACAATATTAACCTAATTGACAGTGAAAAGAAGGAAGCATGCACAGATTAAAAATATTCCTAAACATGCATCCTGTTTGCAACAACAGACTAAAGTAATACTGCAAATAATGTGGCAAAGCAATTAACTTTTTATCCTGAATACAAAGTGTTTGTTTGGGGCAAATCCAATCCAACACATTACTGAGTACCACTCTCCATATTTTCAAGCATAGTGATGGCTGCATCATGTTATGGGTATTCTTGTAATCATTAAGGAATGGGGAGTTTTGGGGGGATAAAAAATAAACTAAATGGAGCTAAACACAGGCAAAATCCTAGAAAACCTGGTTCAGTCTGCTTTCCACCAGACACTTGGAGAAGGATTCACCTTTCAGCAGGAAAATAACATAAAACCCAAGGCTAAATATACACTGTAGTTGCTCACCAAGAAGACAGTGAAAGTTCCTGAGTGGCTAAATTACAGTATTGACTTTAATCTACTTTAAAATCTAAGGTAAGATCTGAGAATTGTTTTCTAGCAATGATCAACAATCAATTTGACAGAGCTTGAAGAATTTTGAAAAGAATAATGGGCAAATGTTGCATAGTCCAGTTGTGAAAAGCTCTTAGAAACTTACCCAGAAAGACTCACAGCTGTAATCGCTGCCAGAGGTGCTTCTACAAAGTATTGATTCAGGGTTCTGTAATTCATTTTCAATCAAGTGTTGTCAGAGGAAGGCCCAAAAAAATTGCCATAGACTGTTCACTCTGCTACCGTCCGGCAAACTGTACCGGAGCATCGGCTCTCGGACCAACAGCTCCGAGACAGCTTCTACCCCCAAGCCATAAGACTGCTAAATAGTCAATTAATGGTACCCAAATGATCTACAATGACTCTATCTTGCACTGACCCTACGCACACTCATTCGATTTTTATATACACACCATATACACACACACACACTGTCAGTCCTACACAAATCTCTCACACATTCAAACACTACATACGTATTCACTCTTAAAACACACACTCGCATACCGACACAACACAAACATACATACACTTTTACACTCATCATTTGCCGCTGCTACTCTCTTGTTTATTTTGCTCTTATTACTATCTATCCGGATGCGTAGTCACTTTACCCTGCCTTCGTGTACATATCTACCTCAACTCCTTGTATATAGCTCCATTCTTGTGTATTTTATTTTATTCCCCTTCTGTTAGTTACCATTAAATTTTGAATTATTATTCTTTAAACTCTGCATCGTTGGGAAAGTTTCGTAAGCAAGCACTTCACTGCAAAGTCTACACCAGTTGTATTTGTTGAATGTGTTAGCTGTTGATGTTACTCTTCAATAACACAGACCCCAAAGCAAACCAGGGGGAGGAAAATAGGTTTATTCAAAGAGAACAAATCATGCGGGGAGGTAGATGCTCATTCTCCCCGGTCCTCAGTGATTCTCTCCTCAATGATTCTCTCCACAGAACAAAGGGACAGGATGTAGTTTTATAACCCAACCCTAGCCTGTGGTTGACCAATTAGAATTCCTTGCAATTAGCTGGGACAATGGCCAAATAACAAGTATCATATTTCAGGCTCAATGTATAAACAATTTGGACCAATGAGAACTTACCATGTAGCTATGAGTCCCGGACTCCCATGTCTCTGACCCATTGATAATGGAATTTAAATGTTTAAATTAATGATTAGAATATTCCACCCTCAAACCATATAATTGTATAAAATTGATTAGAATCATGAAATTATTCTAATTGTCACGGTCGTCCTCCTCTTCATCTGATGAGGAGAGAAGGATCTGAGGACCAAAATGCGGCGTGGTATGTGTTCATCATGAATTTTAATAAAGAAAACACTGAACACTGAAACACTATACAAAAACAATAAACTAAATAACAACCGTGAAGCTAATGCGAACTGTGCTGAAACAAGCAATCAACATAGACAATCACCCACAAACAAACAGTGCAACCCAGGCTACCTAAGTATGATTCTCAATCAGAGACAACTAATGACACCTGCCTCTGATTGAGAACCATACTAGGCCGAAACATAGAAATCCCCAAATCATAGAAAATCAAACATAGACTGCCCACCCCAACTCACGCCCTGACCATACTAAATAATGAATACAAAACAAAGGAAATAAAGGTCAGAACGTGACACTAATTATGTGTGTAGTTTTAGTCAGTAAAATTATATATCTGTGAGTGTAGTTTTAGTCAGAATTAGGGTAAAACAATGTATATGTACAATATGTCTTTATCGTATCTTAAACACAGACTGTCTGAGCAAAATTCGGTACCGACCTGACTAGAGATTTGGGAGAGGACAGGGAGTACGTCTCAAGGTCTCCCTAATCTTTGTCGGCTGGGTAGTGATACAGTATGTGCGTAGGATACCTACTGTTTGTGTGTGGAAGTATGTGCGCAGCAATAAAATGGATGTTTTTCTATTATTTAGTTTAGAACGTTCTCGTGAATAAACTGTACTGACCTTTTGCATAAGCTGAGTCTTTGACTAATTATTATTAAACCCATGGTTTTATAAACCTCAGGGATTTTGTCAAAGCTATTGATTGATTGTTATTATCATTGGGATTGAAAATTCTCGTGACACCCATTGATCATTAATGCCCTACTACAGAAAAAAACACAATTTCCATTGATCGTTAGTACTCTATTGGCTTTTAGTCCTCTTGACCGTAAGTACTCTATTGGCTTTTAGTCCTCTTGACCGTTAGTACTCTATTGGCTTTTAGTCCTCTTGACCGTTAGTACTCGATTGGCTTTTAGTCCTCTTGACCGTTAGTACTCTTTTGGCTTTTAGTCCTCTTGACCGTAAGTACTCTATTGGCTTTTAGTCCTCTTGACCGTTAGTACTCTATTGGCTTTTAGTCCTCTTGACCGTTAGTACTCGATTGGCTTTTAGTCCTCTTGACCGTTAGTACTCTTTTGGCTTTTAGTCCTCTTGACCGTAAGTACTCTATTGGCTTTTAGTCCTCTTGACCGTTAGTACTCTATTGGCTTTTAGTCCTCTTGACCGTAAGTACTCTATTGGCTTTTAGTCCTCTTGACCGTTAGTACTCTATTGACCTCTCGTCCTCTGCATTGTGTATTTATCTTCTAAATATTCTTACACTCCCCCCTAGACCATTTTAAAAATAAATATACTTTAAATGTATTTTTAGAAAACAATAGAAAACATGAAAAAATAGAAAGTATAAAAAACATTAGCAGTAAGCATAAAATCATTCACATTAAACACCTTGCATTTCTATAAAACACAAAGGGCATATTCTACTTGCTTTACAATAAGAAATAGATTTCAAACAAAGTTATATAAAATAAGTATTGACATGTGTAATGATGATGTCGCTTACGATTCCTACCGCATCATGTATAAGCAGGAAGACAATAATATTAAATTGTCCAATTAGCAAGTATTTTAAAAGTGACCAGCTCTTCCACACTAGTATCAGTCCCACATAGATAACTATTAGAAATTATGTTTGGACAGTCTGCCGGTAGTGAGGAATTCTTCTTCTGTTCCACTGGTTGATAAGGACTTCACTAATGAACACTTCACCGTTGATCTTGTATCATGTCAAGTACAGTCCTTGGGTCAAGGAATATTGCTTCAGCTTCAGATGGTAATTCTCATAACCTGCAACAAAGGAAACAAAAGAGTGAAAGTGACATGTCCTTGTTTCAAGAGAAAATTATATTTCACATAGATTTCCCTAAGTAAGCATGTCCCAATGTTCAGGAAAAAGTTGGACATTTCACCTAGATATCCCTAATATGATGACTGCGATATACAACATAGAAGCTTATCAAGTTTTGATCATCTTACTATGCTTCTTCACCCGAGATTGGCCCCCGATTGCTAATCAATCAGTTCTTTATTCTCCAGGCTCCACTTTGTTATCAAAATGGACAACCTTGCAATGAGTGACATGTATTCATTGTGATTTTCCCTGGACTTTAACTCGTTATGAGCAAAACTTGATAAGGACCTTCTCATTTTGTCCCTAATGTGTCTGTTACATATTTTTTTTACCATCACCCACTGTCTTGGTATTACGTCATGTCCCCCCTCGGGAGTTATTCCCCACGACTCTTTTTCTGTCTACGATTTCTCAAATCAGAATTTTAGCTGTGTGCTGTGCAGTTCCATTCTTAGTAGGGTAGGCTTCAGTCCATCGTGAGAAACAATCAAGAACGACCAGCACATCTTCGTGTCCTTTACATTTGGGCA
Source organism: Oncorhynchus tshawytscha (assembly GCF_018296145.1). Classification (NCBI taxonomy): domain Eukaryota; kingdom Metazoa; phylum Chordata; class Actinopteri; order Salmoniformes; family Salmonidae; genus Oncorhynchus; species Oncorhynchus tshawytscha. The sequence goes on from NC_056451.1 coordinate 1,445,635, forward strand.
GCGTGAGGTAATCAAGCTGTAGATGTCTGAAGGTTCCTGGTGGGACAGGCGCTCGTCGTGTCTGTACTTTTACTCGGCCCTTGGTGTTGTTTTCCATACAAATGTTGCAATTCGCCACAACAGCCTCAGCCTCTTTCTGCACACCAGGATTCCACCATTTGCCCACAAAAACAATAAACAATATTGTCCACACCTATGTGTCCCAAAGAGTGGATCTGTGTCACCAGGTAGGGTAGGAGTGCATTTGGCGCTACACATCTCCGGTTGTATTTCCACACACCTTCTTGATTGAGTTTGCATCCTGCAGCCATCAATTCCCACACTTCATCTTTTGGTGCACTGCTTGGCATGTCTCTAATGTGTTGCAATGTATCCAAGATGTATGTCCTAATCAGTTTAGGTGACAGAGATGTTCTCTTGATATTTGCCTTGGCAGCTCTGTCAGCCAGATCATTACCTTTACTCTCGTCGGTAAAGAGTTTTCCATGTGCTTTCATTTCCAAAATTCAACTTGTCCAATAACTGGAGAGCATTCAGTAGAACCATCCCCTCTGGTCCATTCTTCACAGGAACTCCCATGAATCGTCTGTTTTTCCATATTTTCCCAAAATCATGGGTAACACCAAAAGCATACCTTGAATTTGTGTATTTATTAGCTGTTTTTCCTTCAGCTTGTTTGCATGCTTCTGTCAATGCCACCAATTCTGCCACCTGTGCTCATGTTCCTGCAGGTAACATGCCTGTCACTATCACATTGTCCATTGTAGTAACTGGCCAGCCTGCCATCCTCACACACTGCTCCACAATTCTTGATCCGTCTGTGTATAAGATAAACGCAGGGTTTTCCAACGGATGACTCTTAATAAACCCATCAGAGAGCTGATCCAAAACCAACTCACAACAGTCGTGTTCTAGTAATGTGGTTTCTGGAGGAAGCATCAGAGTAATTGGATTACATGGTGTAGTGAGATGATGATAGGAGCCTCCAACACAGTTGACCATTTGTTCCAACAATCAGTATGAACAACATGTCAGCAGAATGTGTCTTTTCAACTATACCCATGTCCCATATTTTAATACCCATGTCTCATGGATGTTTCAACAGTTTTGACAATTCATCCAACTGTTTTGGAGATGCTGATTTGTGTGTGATTACAGTCACCAGAGGTTTGTCTTTACTTCCTTTTACAGCCTGTGTTCTGGTTGGCCTAAGACATTGTTCGTCACCGCTGTCAGTATTTGTTGACTCAATGCCAGGCAATGCTGACCAGATGCTTGAAACCCGATCTGCAAGCGCAACTCAGTGTGAGGGTAGATTGAGGGAACAAAGGGTCCACATGTTGGAGCCAAGTCTGTTTTTACGACCCTTATTTGTTCACCAAGCGCTCTCAAACGATCTTTATCTCTCTGCAATGTCTTGTCATGATTCCCCGGGAAATAATTTCTCATCCCGTTTTCTTACTTCGGCTAAAGCAGTTAAAGACCAACGTGTCGTTGTCAAGGAGTTAGACATTCTCTGTAACGGCTGTCGTTGGTGGAAAAAGAGGAGGACCAATGCGCAGCGTGGTAAACAACTGAACACCGAACAAAACAACAACGTGAAAAAACGAAACAGTCCCGTAAGGTGATGAAGAAACACTAAACAGAAAATAATCACCCACAACTAAAATGGGGAATAGAGGCTAACTTAGTATGATTCTCAATCAGAGACAACGAACGACACCTGCCTCTGATTGAGAACCATTTTTATTTTATTTTTTTATTTTACCTTTATTTAACTAGGCAAGTCAGTTAAGAACAAATTCTTATTTTCAATGACGGCCTAGGAACAGTGGGTTAACTGCCTGTTCAGGGGCAGAACGACAGATTTGTACCTTGTCAGTTCGGGGGTTTGAACTTGCAACCTTCAGGTTACTAGTCCAACGCTCTAACCACTAGGCTACCCTGCCACCCCATACCAGGCCAAACACATAAACACAACATAGAAAAAAGAACATAGACTACCCACCCCAACTCACGCCCTGACCAAACTAACACAAAATACATAATAAAGGAACGAAGGTCAGAACGTGACATTTTCTGTATTTTTCCCCAAATCTCTTGCCTACACCTTTCTACTTTGAAATGGTTCTTCATATCACTAGACAATGAATTTAAAATCTGTTTCATGCTCACATCCATAGGAGCTGTTCCACCCTTCTCCAGAGTGATTCTCACTTAACAATGGCATTGCATTAACTTCAAAAGTTGTATAATATATATCTTTATGTTTTTATACAGTACACTACCGTTCAAAAGGTTGGGGTCACTTGGAAATGTCCTTGTTTTTTTTTAAAAAGCACATGTTTTGTCCATTAAAATAACATCAAATAGATCATAAACACAGTGTAGACATTGTTAATTTTGTAAATTACTATTGTAGCTGGAAACCGCAGATTCTTTATGGAATATCTACATAGGTGTACAGAGGCCCATTACCAGCAACCATCACTCCTGTGTTCCAATGGCACGTTGTGTTGGCCTGAGTATCGGGAGCATCAGCATTTGTGGGTTTGATTACAGGCTCAAAATGGCCAGAAACAAAGTACTTTCTTCTGAAACTCGTCAGCCTATTCTTGTTCTGAGAAATGAAGGCTAGTCCAAGCGAGAAATTGCCAAGAAACTGAAAATCTCGTACAACGCTGTGTACTACTCCCTTCACAAAACAGCTCAAACTGGCACTAACCAGAATAGAAAGAGAAGTGGGAGGCCCCGGTGCACAACTGACCAAGAGGACAAGTACATTAGAGTGTCTAGTTTGAGAAACAGATGCCTCACAAGTCCTCAACTGGCAGCTTCATTAAATAGTACCCGCAAAACACCAGTCTCAACATCAACAATGAAGAGGTGACTCCGGGATGCTGGCCTAGTATGCTCACAACAGCATTTCTGGCCAACTTCATCGGAGTCCACCTGTGGTAAATTGAAATGATTGGACATGATTTGGAAAGGCACACACATACGCACACACACACATAAGGTCCAACAGTTGTCAGAGCAAAAACCAAGAAGGAATTGTTCATAGGGCTACGAGACAGGCTGTCTGTTGAGGCACAGACTGGGGAAGGGCATCGAAACATTTCTGCAGTATTGAAGGTCCCCAAGAACATAGTGGCCTCCATCATTCTTAAATGGAAGAAGTTTGGAACCACCAGGACTCTTCCTAGAGCTGGCCGCACAGCTAAACTGAGCAATCGGGGGAGAAGGGCCTTAGTCGGGGAGGTGACCAAGAATACAATGGTCACTCTGACAGAGCTCAAGAGTTCCTCTGTGGAGATGGGAGAACCTTCCAGAAGGACAACTATCTCTGCAGCACTCCACCATCAGGCCTTCATGGTAGAGTGGCCAGACGGAAGCCACTCCTCAGTTAAAGGCACATTAGAGCATGCTTGGAGTTTGCCAAAAGGCACCTAAAGACTCTCAGACCATGAGAAAGAAGATTCTCTGGTCTGATGAAACCAAGATTGAACTCTTTGGCATGAATGCCAAGCGTCACGTCTGGAGGTGCCTGGCACCATCCCTACGGTGAAGCATGGTGGTGGCAGCATCATGCTATGGGGGTGTTTTTCAGTGGCAGGGCCTGGGAGACTAGTCAGGATCGGGAGAAAGATGAACGGAGCAAAGTACAGAGAGATCCTTGATGAAAACCTGCTCCACAGCGTTCAGGACCTCAGACTGGGGAGAAGGTTCATCTTCCAACAGGACAACGACCCTAAGCACACATCCGAGACAATGCAGGAGTGGCTTTGGGATAAGTCTCTGAATGTCCTTGAGTGGCCCAGCCAGAGCCTGGACTTGAACCCGATCGAACATCTCTGGAGAGACCTGAAAATATCTGTGTATCGACACTCCCCATTCATCCTGACTGAGATTGAGAGGATCTGCAGAGAAGAATGGGAGAAACTCCCCAAAAACAGGTGTGCCAGGCTTGTAGCGTCACACCCAGTTCGATGCCAAAGGCGCTTCAACAAAGTACTGAGTAAAGGGTCTGAATACTTATGTAAATGTTATATTTCTTATATTTATATATATATATATATATATATATATGGGGGGTGGGGAATAATTTAATCAATTTTAGAATAATGCTAACTTTAGACCGTCCCCTCGCCCTTATCCGGGCGCAAACCAGGGACCCTCTGCACACATCAACAACAGTCACCCACGAAGCATCGTTACCCATCGCTCCACAAAAGCCGCGGCCCTTTTCCGCAGAGCAAGGGGAACCACTACTTCAAGGTCTCAGAGCAGGTGACGTCACCGATTGAAACGCTATTTAGCGCGCACCACCACTAACTAGCTACAGTGCCTTGCGAAAGTATTCGGCCCCCTTGAACTTTGCGACCTTTTGCCACATTTCAGGCATCAAACATAAAGATATAAAACATTTTTTTTGTGAAGAATCAACAACAAGTGGGACACAATCATGAAGTGGAACGACATTTATTGGATATTTCAAATTTTTTTAACAAATCAAAACCTGAAAAATTGGGTGTGCAAAATTATTCAGCCCCTTTACTTTCAGTGCAGCAAACTCTCTCCAGAAGTTCAGTGAGGATCTCTGAATGATCCAATGTTGACCTAAATGACTAATGATGATAAATACAATCCACCTGTGTGTAATCAAGTCTCCGTATAAATGCACCTGCACTGTGATAGTCTCAGATGTCCGTTAAAAGCGAAGAGCATCATGAAGAACAAGGAACACACCAGGCAGGTCCGAGATACTGTTGTGAAGAAGTTATAAGCCGGATTTGGATACAAAAAGATTTCCCAAGCTTTAAACATCCCAAGGAGCACTGTGCAAGCGATAATATTGAAATGGAAGGAGTATCAGACCACTGCAAATCTACCAAGACCTGGCCGTCCCTCTAAACTTTCAGCTCATACAAGGAGAAGACTGATCAGAGATGCAGCCAAGAGGCCCATGATCACTCTGGATGAACTGCAGAGATCTACAGCTGAGGTGGGAGACTCTGTCCATAGGACAACAATCAGTCGTATATTGCACAAATCTGGCCTTTATGGAAGAGTGGCAAGAAGAAAGCCATTTCTTAAAGATATCCATAAAAAGTGTTGTTTAAAGTTTGCCACAAGCCACCTGGGAGACACACCAAACATGTGGAAGAAGGTGCTCTGGTCAGATGAAACCAAAATTGAACTTTTTGGCAACAATGCAAAACGTTATGTTTGGTGTAAAAGCAACACAGCTCAGCACCCTGAACACATCATCCCCACTGTCAAACATGGTGGTGGCAGCATCATGGTTTGGGCCTGCTTTTCTTCAGCAGGGACAGGGAAGATGTTTAAAATTGATGGGAAGATGGATGGAGCCAAATACAGGACCATTCTGGAAGAAAACCTGATGGAGTCTGCAAAAGACCTGAGACTGGGACGGAGATTTGTCTTCCAACAAGACAATGATCCAAAACATAAAGCAAAATCTACAATGGAATGGTTCAAAAATAAACATATCCAGGTGTTAGAATGGCCAAGTCAAAGTCCAGACCTGAATCCAATCGAGAATCTGTGGAAAGAACTGAAAACTGCTGTTCACAAATGCTCTCCATCCAACCTCACTGAGCTCGAGCAGTTTTGCAAGGAGGAATGGGAAAAAATGTCAGTCTCTCGATGTGCAAAACTGATAGACATACCCCAAGCGACTTACAGCTGTAATCGCAGCAAAAGGTGGCGCTACAAAGTATTAACTTAAGGGGGCTGAATCATTTTGCACGCCCAATTTTTCAGTTTTTGATTTGTTAAAAAAGTTAGAAATATCCAATAAATGTCGTTCCACTTCATGATTGTGTCCCACTTGTTGTTGATTCTTCACAAAAAAATACAGTTTTATATCTTTATGTTTGAAGCCTGAAATGTGGCAAAAGGTCGCAAAGTTCAAGGGGGCCGAATACTTTCGCAAGGCACTGTAGCTATTTCACATCCATTACAAACCAAATTTGGTAAAAGTCAAGGGGTCTGAATACTTTCCGAAGGCACAATAGATAGCAATATCTATACCACAACGCTGCTGTGAGCATACTAGGCATTCTATATTATACTACAACATCAGTCTAAATGAATATGGATGTTGTGTTGGCTGATTCTTCCAAGCAGCGTGAACCTCGTTTTGTGTTGGGCAATGGCAGCAGACCTTTAACTCATAGACTATACACTTTGGCTCTTGCCAGCCATGTGCAGTCTTTTTCTCATCTGAGTCAGATGATGTTGAGCTTGAACGTGTTCCTGGCTGAAAGCTTTCATCCAATGGGTCTACAGGCCTAACAAAATATATATATATATATATATATATTAAAACTGCAGTAAAAGTGCAGTAACTGCTGTCAACTGTGCTATTTTGGATGCAGTGATTGCAAAATAATTGCAGTTATACTGCACTCTGACTGCAATTTTTTTCCTAAGAGCAGCAGCATGATTCGTCTGTAGGACATACACTAGTCAGTCAGTGATTAGCCAACATTTTACTACTTTTAGTTCATCAGTACACACTCAAACACTGTACTATATTCACCCATCCTCCTCGTGTCAATAGATAATGCATACTAAACTTCACAAATTTAAACCACCACTCCCTCCTTACTAATAACTCAGATTTTCTTCAATTTAGACTTCAAGCTTTGCATAAACAATCAACTAAGCCTCCATAACACAGAAAAACTACTTTATAAGTTATAGTCTACTTATAAAACACACCAACTATGACCAGCGAGACACAGACCATGTTTATGCCTACCTCCAGTATATTTATTTGCTCATCATGGAGTCATGGAAAGATTTAGCAAAGGGTCCTGGTGCTTAGCTCGATGTTTATGCTGCTATAGATGTTGATGGAATTGGACTCTGAATAGAACACATAGGCCAGTCATGTTAGCCTCTGCGGTAGTTAGTTAGCTAGCTAACGGTTAGATATGGTCCGGTAGTCTGTAGCTAACGTAACCGAACATAGCTAATGTTAGCTTGCAAAGTTACAAATGACATCGCCCGATTAGCTGGCTAATTACAGTGATTTGCTTTGGAATGTCTAGCCAGAATGAAAGCAAACTAGATTTGGGTTTAGATAAACAAATATAGTTAGCTAGCTAAATTATCTACTTTACCTCTGCTTGACTTCTTAGTAAGGTAACCAATGAAATGTTACCCCAACAGCCTGTGGTTGCTTGTAGTTTGCACATCTAAGTACTGAGCACCACACCATGACAAAATGTTACAGTTGTTCTCTACACAAAAATACAAAATAAATAGTTATTTACAAGCTGACGTTCTATGGATGAATGGCTAATCCAGGGAGTATCATTAGCTAGCTACCTTTTGATACCCATTCTCAATTGGATCCACCTTGACAGGGGCGGTACTACATCGTGAAATCTCAATGAATTATGAATATTGTGGTTTGCTTACAGCCAGGAAATTTAGATGGCCCATTTCGACCAGTGAGATGCAGAAATGCTCGTATTTGCGTGTAGGGAGGAAATTCTCGATTTTTATGACACATATATGTTAATAGCATATTAATAGACATTTACAGGGAAAGAGCAGCGATGAAATTTCCCTTTAAAGTCAGGGTTATGGCTAAGGTTAGGGTTGGGGTTAGGATTAAGGTGAGGTTTAGGGTTAGAGGTTAGGGAAAATAGGATTTTGAATGGCAAACAATTTTAAGTCCCCACAAGGATAGTAAAACATATGTTGTGTGTGTGCGTGTGGGTTCATGTGTGTGTGTGTGTGGCAAAGACATGCCTTTGATAGCAATTTGACTGAACTCAATGTCATTCCGTTTTCACCTCTTTTCCCCCATTTCCCCTTACTTTCTCTCTATCCCTCCATCTCTCCCGTGTGGCAGCTGTAATTGCCTGGCAGACAGAGTGTTGCGTTGCGTCTGTAATTACACAGGAAAAGCCAGCTCTCCTTTGAGCTCCGGATTAGCAACTCTCTTTGTGAGAGGACAGAAAGAGGCACAAAAGGAGGCAGATTTAAGTATCACACAGAATCCAAGTTACGAAGTGTTTTTTTCCCCTTTCAGTCTCCCTTCTCCTTGAGTTTGACAAGCGTCTTGGAGATATCACGATAGAGGCAGGAAGGGAGCCCTGAAGCCCCAGACATTCAATCCCTTCAGCACCGGCCTGCACGCATGCACACACAAACACACACACACACACACTGCCTGCCTTTCTCTCGCCAGACAAAGCTCCAAACCAAGCTACTGAACCCCCCCACACACACACACACATTATACAGTATGTAAGAACACAGTCACACATTCAGTCAGTCAGTCATTCAGTCACTCAATCACTCACTGACTCACTCACTGACTCACTCACTCACTCACTCACCATCTTCATTCGTTTGTTGTAAATTTAAATTTATAACTGTATAAAATGGGCACACACACTTTTACATAACACCCACATCCAAATCCTCACAGAGTAGACCCTGTAGACGGTTGCATTCATTGTTGGAGTGATTTGCTGTTGTGGCTTCCAGCCTGTTGTTGAGTTGGGTTGAGTGTACTCTGGCCGGTAATACCTGGGTCTGCTGGAGAGTTTAGCTCCATGTTCTCTCCCAGGGTGAGTGTGTAAGGGAAACTCCTGGTGTGTGGCGTGGGTGGGCCACACAGAGAAGCTTTGCCCAGGGCTATGTGTGTGTGCATGCACATGCATGTTGTATGTGTGGGTGTGTGTGCATGTGCGTATGTGCGTTTGAATGTGTGTGTGTGCTTGTTCGTGTGTATGTGTACGTCTCTGTGTTTGTGGAAGTCGGGGATGAGAACATGCGGATTCAGTAACAGCTATTCCATATTGGTTGAGTGACCCCCATGGAATATTATAGCTATGCGTGTAAAATCCCATTTACCATAATAAACAATAATAATTAAAAGTGGATAGCTGTTGAAAGTGAGCTGGATTCCCATTGGCAATAGAGAAGGGAGAGGTGTATGGGGAGGAGTGGGGTGTAGAGGAGGGGGCTGCACTGGGTATCCATATTACCTCTGATAATAGCGATCTGGGATTGTCATTATGGGGAGGCTGCCAAGACGTTCACAGCAACCAGTGTGGGGTTTAACTCTTCCCTAGTACAGCGCACTAGACCAGAACTCTGCTTAGTACAATATGACACACACACACACACACACACACACACACACACACACACACACACACACACACACACACACACACACACACACACACACACACACACACACACACACACACACACACACACACACACACACACACACACACACAATATTTTACAGTATATGACACTCACTGTGGTATATAACTATCATGTTCTTCCCTTTGAAACTGCTCAGTAGGGCTTAGTGCAGGTCTGTGTCTTGGTGAGTTACAGTATATCAAGCTCGAGACCCTGGGTCTCGACCCCGCCCTGTGCAACTTGTGGCAAACAAAACTAAGGAGATGATTGTGGACTTCAGGAAACAGCAGAGGGAACACCCCCCTATCCACATCGATGGAACAGTAGTGGAGAGGGTAGCAAGTTTTAAGTTCCTCGGCATACACATCACAGACAAACTGAATTGGTCCACTCACACAGACAGCATCGTGAAGAAGGCGCAGCAGCGCCTCTTCAACCTCAGGAGGCTGAAGAAATTCGGCTTGTCACCAAAAGCACTCACAAACTTCTACAGATGCACAATCGAGAGCATCCTGGCGGGCTGTATCACCGCCTGGTACGGCAACTGCTCCGCCCTCAACCGTAAGGCTCTCCAGAGGGTAGTGAGGTCTGCACAACGCATCACTGGGGGCAAACTACCTGCCCTCCAGGATACCTACACCACCCAATGTTACAGGAAGGCCATAAAGATCATCAAGGACATCAACCACCCGAGCCACTGCCTGTTCACCCCGCTATCATCCAGAAGGCGAGGTCAGTACAGGTGCATCAAAGCTGGGACCGAGAGACTGAAAAACAGCTTCTATCTCAAGGCCATCAGACTGTTAAACAGCCACCACTAACATTGAGTGGCTGCTGCCAACACACTGACACTGACTCAACTCCAGCCACTTTAATAATGGGAATTGATGGGAAATGATGTAAATATATCACTAGCCACTTTAAACAATGCTACCTTACATAATGTTACTTACCCTACATTATTCATCTCATATGCATACGTATATACTGTACTCTATCATCGACTGCATCCTTATATAATACATGTATCACTAGCCACTTTAACTATGCCACTTTGTTTACATACTCATCTCATATGTATATACCGTACTCGATACCATCTACTGTATCTTGCCTATGCTCCTCTGTACCATCACTCATTCATATATCCTTATGTACATATTCTTTATCCCCTTACACTGTGTATAAATAAGACAGTAGTTTTGGAATTGTTAGTTAGATTACTTGTTGGTTATTACTGCATTGTCGGAACTAGAAGCACAAGCATTTCGCTACACTCGCATTAACATCTGCTAACCATGTGTATGTGACAAATAAAATTTGATTTGATTGATTTGATTTATATGTGTTGGTGATTGCATGTGAGTGACTTGTCCATTTTCCTAGACCCATCTCCTTCCCCCCCATGAGGCACACTTAAACGAGCAGGGTCAACCTGCGCCTAACGAGCAGGGTCAACCTGCACCCCCTGTTGAGACGGGGGGAGGAAGGGAGAAAAATAGGGTAGGGGGAGAAGAGACAATGGAACACCACCTGGTCCTATAGCCAACAGTCAGTCAGACAATGAAAGAGGGAAAGAAACTGATGAGACAGGGAGAAAAAGAGAGAATTAGAGTGCTTGACAGAGACAAGGCTAGATAGACAGAGTAAAGAGATAGGAAGTAGATTGTGACAGAGATTAACCTTGTTTGTGTGTGTGTGTGTGAGAGAGAGAGAGAGAGAGAGAGAGAGAGAGAGAGAGAGAGAGAGAGACAGTGAAAAACAGGCGTCTGAGAAAGAGCTGATGTTGGAGAGAGGCTGAGGAGTGGAAACTCTACCAAGCTGGTCTCTCCCTCACGTGCTCTGGCATGGTTGTCACACCGCAACAGCACTCTCTGCTCTGTTTCCCCTCCTTTAAGCAAATTACCTAGCCAGTGTTTTTGGATTCTAAATAAAACATCTGTCGCTGTAGTGGCAGAGGACTCAGTCAGGACTCAGGCACAGTCCTGCAGACAGTATTATGTTTTACACAGACACATAGCAGCGCTGGGACTTTCCCATACTTTTATGGGCTGGGAGGACGGAGGGGGGCGACACGCTTAGGGGGAGGCAAGGGGTGGAGAGGTCCACTATATTTCCAACATAAGGCCTTATATAGAGGGTTCTTGTCCAGGTGTGGGGTTGAGTAAGTTCCCTCAACTCCCACCCCACAACCATGAAATAGCATTAGGGTTTCATTGAGGTCACCACCCCACTTTGCCACATAGTCAGTTTAATGCCTTGGCTTTATGTACATTGACATGGCCCTAAACCTTTCTCTGAGTGCACATTGGGGGGGAAAATGGGTGAGTGAAAGCTATAGCACACTGGTAGAGAGAGAGGAGAGAAAGAGAAAGCAAAAAGAGATAGTGAGAGAGAGTCAGAGAAATAAGCACAGAGAGAGAGAGAGAGAGAGAGAGAGAGAGAGCAGAAAGTCTAGAGAGACTGAGACTAAGACTGAACGGAGAGCCACAGTGGTCCGATTAACCCCTGTGACACGTTGACCGTGTCAGGAAACAATTATCCCCAAATAGGGCTTCTTTGGCTTGGCTGTTGTTCATGAGTCCTCCATACATATTTCAGCACCAGTGCCAACCGTCTGGCCTGGTAGACCTGCCTGCTCAGCTTGGGGTCCAACAAGGGGAGACCTCAACCCCACTTGCTCCTGTCCTGCCTGCCCCCCTAACCCAGCGCCCAGCGGGTAGGAGAGTAATGACACATAATGAGTCACACCCCGGCCCAGCGAGATGAATGGCCCATAATGACTCGTCGCCAGCCAGGAAGATTAATAGCACTTAATGGTTTGTATTGCCGCCCGTAATCGAGCTGTCACTGGCCCTGCTTGAGGAATAGCAGGACCTTGCATCATTTCTCATGCCTTGTGTTCCCTCGGAGCTCCAAGTCAGTCTCATGTCCCCGGGGCCCCCTCTCTCCCACAAGACCTGGTAAGTCCTATCTTTTTTAGTATAAAGGGGGGGTCTAATACATGATCAGGGCTGAACTTTCTGTGGAGCTTATAACAGGGGGACATGGACTAAGGGGGTGAGGGGGTCAAAGACATGGTCAGACCTGTCCCATCTGTGAGAGTCCATAGGGCGGCTTGATGTCTGAGGAAATCCCCCACCCCCACCCCAGTGGTCTGCTCCACATCTCTCAGGGAGGCACTACCCTTTCATGTGACAGTGTATGTCTGAAGCCAACATACAGTGCCTTGCGAAAGTATTCGGCCCCCTTGAACTTTGTGACCTTTTGCCACATTTCAGGCTTCAAACATAAAGATATAAAACTGTATTTTTTTGTGAAGAATCAACAACAAGTGGGACACAATCATGAAGTGGAACGACATTTATTGGATATTTCTAACTTTTTTAACAAATCAAAAACTGAAAAATTGGTTCCCATTCCTCCTTGCAAAACAGCTCGAGCTCAGTGAGGTTGGATGGAGAGCATTTGTGAACAGCAGTTTTCAGTTCTTTCCACAGATTCTCGATTGGATTCAGGTCTGGACTTTGACTTGGCCATTCTAACACCTGGATATGTTTATTTTTGAACCATTCCATTGTAGATTTTGCTTTATGTTTTGGATCATTGTCTTGTTGGAAGACAAATCTCCGTCCCAGTCTCAGGGTCTTTTGCAGACTCCATCAGGTTTTCTTCCAGAATGGTCCTGTATTTGGCTCCATCCATCTTCCCATCAATTTTAACCATCTTCCCTGTCCCTGCTGAAGAAAAGCAGGCCCAAACCATGATGCTGCCACCACCATGTTTGACAGTGGGGATGATGTGTTCAGGGTGATGAGCTGTGTTGCTTTTACGCCAAACATAACGTTTTGCATTGTTGCCAAAAAGTTCAATTTTGGTTTCATCTGACCAGAGCACCTTCTTCCACATGTTTGGTGTGTCTCCCAGGTGGCTTGTGGCAAACTTTAAACTACACTTTTTATGGATATCTTTAAGAAATGGCTTTCTTCTTGCCACTCTTCCATAAAGGCCAGATTTGTGCAATATACGACTGATTGTTGTCCTATGGACAGAGTCTCCCACCTCAGCTGTAGATCTCTGCAGTTCATCCAGAGTGATCATGGGCCTCTTGGCTGCATCTCTGATCAGTCTTCTCCTTGTATGAGCTGAAAGTTTAGAGGGACGGCCAGGTCTTGGTAGATTTGCAGTGGTCTGATACTCCTTCCATTTCAATATTATCGCTTGCACAGTGCTCCTTGGGATGTTTAAAGCTTGGGAAATCTTTTTGTATCCAAATCCGGCTTTAAACTTCTTCACAACAGTATCTCGGACCTGCCTTGTGTATTCCTTGTTCTTCATGATGCTCTCTGTACTTTTAACGGACCTCTGAGACTATCACAGTGCAGGTGCATTTATACAGAGACTTGATTACGCACAGGTGGATTGTATTTATCATCATTAGTCATTTAGGTCAACATTGGATCATTCAGAGATCCTCACTGAACTTCTGGAGAGAGTTTGCTGCACTGAAAGTAAAGGGGCTGAATAATTTTGCACACCCAATTTTTCAGTTTTTGATTTGTTAAAAAAGTTTGAAATATCCAATAAATGTCATTCCACTTCATGATTGTGTCCCACTTGTTGTTGATTCTTCACAAAAAAATACAGTTTTATATCTTTATGTTTGAAGCCTGAAATGTCACAAAAGGTCGCAAAGTTCAAGGGGGCCGAATACTTTCGCAAGGCACTGTATTACAACTGGGACTGGGGCCATAACCCAGTGTTTGATAGAGTGGGGTCCATACTGTAGCAACAGTATGCGTTGCAGTCATTTTGTCTATAAGGCCCTCCTGCATTTAACTTCCTCCATACCTTACCTCATTGTAAATCTTCAGACATTTAAGTTACCAAACCCGGACTCAGGTGATATAGGTAAATGTGCTGTTAGTTTGTTTTGCGCTTCTCATGTGGAATGATCTCCAATTGAGTTACGAATTGAACTTTAATTAAATTAGTTGACTCTACACATGGGATGATTTCACTGAACAAGAAAAGAAAGGGAATATTGAATGATCCCCAATGATCCATCACATCTCCCAAAAACATTTTCAACATACATCTGTGAAATGATAGTCTAGAAACTAAAGATTTGGTTGTCTTCCTTTCAGACTTCCATGTCTTCTCCCTGGACCTCCTTAATGTCTACCTCTTGAGCATCAGACTCTGAGGCCTCATCTTCACTTTCACTCTCCAACCTTGTTAAGGATGGCTCGTTGTCAGGCTCAAAAAGCCTCAAATTTGCCTGGATGGCCACCAATTTTTCAACCCTTGTATTGGTTAGCCTGTTGCGTGCCTTGGTGTGTGTGTTCCCAAACAAGGACCAGTTATTCACCCCACCCAGTATTGTAATCAAAACTTACCAGAAAGCATGTAGTTCTTGGCACAGACAGTGTAGTAGTGGTGGGCTCAATAGCATCTTATTCGTGTGCAAGATCTTGAGAATCAGCTGTACATGTGATGGAAGAATGGACTGTGCATGGAGAGGGTTGCAATTCCATTGAATTGTGGATAGTTTAACCAAAATATGCCACAGGACCCTAGAATTTCCTCATGTGTATTCCACACAAAAATATTGACATTATAAACTAACTTTTGATGAATTTAAGCAAAATTCCCCAAATTCCCTGGCTTAACTTCCCATGGAAAATTTCCGACCTTTTGCAACTCTACTCCCAGCATGGCTCCCTGCTTAAATAAATGAAAAATATATACACCACCGTTCAAAAGTTGAGTCACTTAGAAATGTCCTTGTTTTTGAAAGAAAAGCACATTTGTTAATTAAAATAACATCAAATTGATCAGAAATACAGTGTAGACATTGTTAATGTTGTAAATTACTAGTGTAGCTGGAAACAGCAGATTTTTAATGTAATATCTGTACAGGCGTACAGAGGCCCATTATCAGCAACCATCACTCCTCTGTTCCAATGACAAGTGGTGTTAGCTTATCCAAGTGTATCATTTTAAAAGGCAAATTTATCATTAGAAAACCATTTTGCAATTATGTTAGCACAGCTGAAAACTGTTGTTCTAATTAAATAAGCAATAAAACTGTCCTTCTTGAGACTAGTTGAGTATCTAGAGCATCAGCATTTGTGGGTTCGATTACAAGCTCAAATTGGCCAGAAACAAAGACCTTTCAGTCTGTTCTTGTTCTGAGAAATGAAGGCTAGTCCATGCGAGAAATTGCCAAGAAACTGAAAATCTCGTACAACGCTGTGTACTGCTCCCTTCACAGAACAGCGCAAACTGGGTCTAAACAAAATAGAAAGAGTAGGAGGCCCCGGTGTCAACTGACCAAGAGGACAAGTACATTAGAGTGTCTAGTTTGAGAAACAGACACCTCACAAGTCTTCAACTGGCAGCTTCATTAAATAGTAACCGCAAAACACCAGTCTCAACATCAACAGTGAAGAGGCGACCTGGCCTTCTAGGCAGAGTTGCAAAGAAAAAGCCATATCTCAGACACTGGACAGAGAAACTCTGCCTAGAAGGCCAGCATCCCAGAGTCGCCTCTTCACTGTTGACGTTGATACTGGTGTCTCAATTTATTTAATGAAGCTGCCAGTTGAGGACTTGTTATCAAGGCACAAGGCGAGACCCAGATGCAGACACAGGAGGCAGATGGTTGGAGTCTTACAATGTTTAATAATCCAAAGGGGTAGGCAAGAGAATGGTCGTGGTAGGCACAAAGGTCAAAAGCAGATCAGAGTCCAGGAGGTACAGAGTGGCAGACAGGCTCGTGGTCAGAATGGTCAGGCAGGCGGGTACAGAGTCCAGAAACAGGCAAGGGTCAAAACCGGGAGGACTAGAAAAAGGAGTACAGAAAAAAACACACGGGTTGACTTGGCTAAACATACAAGACGAAATGGCACAGAGACAGGAAACACAGGGATAAATACACTGGGGGGGGGGAAGCGACACCTGGAAGGGGTGGAGACAATCACAGGAACAGGTGATACAGATCAGGGCGTGACATTTACCCCCCACACACACACTTGGCGTCCTACCTGGCTGAGCGGGGTCGGCAGCAGGGACCCAGCACCTCTCTTCC
The DNA here is from genome assembly GCF_018296145.1 of Oncorhynchus tshawytscha. Classification (NCBI taxonomy): domain Eukaryota; kingdom Metazoa; phylum Chordata; class Actinopteri; order Salmoniformes; family Salmonidae; genus Oncorhynchus; species Oncorhynchus tshawytscha. The sequence continues at coordinate 1,461,938 of NC_056451.1, forward strand.
GGGCCATAACCCTCCCAGTCAACCAGGTACTGGAAATCCCTGCCCCGTGGTCAAACCTTCAGGAGGAGTCTCAACGTATACGCTGGCTGGCCACCGATAACCCGGGGGGGAGGGATGGGCCTGGAGACAGAAGACAAAGGATAGTGAGACATGGGCTTAATCCTAGACATGTGGAAGATAGGGTGAATACGGAGGGTACGGGGTAACACAAGTCAGACAGCAGTGGAACTCAGGACTCTGGAGATGGGAAAAGGACTAATGAACCGGGGAGACAGCTTGCGAGACTCTACCCAAAGGGGCAGATCCCGAGTGGAAAGCCATACACTCTACTGTAGCAGGGAGCTGGGGTCAGACGACGGTCCACTTGTCGACGATACCTGGAGTTGGTCTTGAGAATAGCCGCCCTGGCTCTTCTCCAGGTACGTCGACAGTGGCGGACAAACATCTGGGCCGAGGGTACGCTGACATCCTGCTCTTGTTCCGAGAAGAGCGGAGACTGATACCCCATGGAGCACTCGAAAGGGGAGAGTCCCATGGCAGAACTGGCAAGGGTGTTCTGGGCATACTCCACCCAGACCAGTTGACGGCTCCAGGTAGTGGGGTTGGTTGAGACCAAGCACATTAAGGTGGTCTCCAGGTCTTGATTGTCTAGCTCCGACTGACCATTAGTTTGGGGATGGAATCTGGAGGACAGGCTGACCGACGACCCAATAAGGGTGGGAGCGTTGTGCCTCACGGACCAGGTTCTCAATACCCCAATCCCCAGTGGCAGCAAGGCATGAGGTAGGAAGAATGGTTTCAGAGGTCGAGGGTGTGGCAGAGGAACTGTATAGGCGGGAGACGGGTTCAGGCTTCACATTCTTTGACCCTGGGTGGCAGGAGATGGTGAAGTTAAATCTGGTGAACAGGAGGGCCCACCGGGCCTGCCTGGAAATGAGGCACTTGGCTGTACGGAGATACTCCAGGTTTTTATGGTCGGTCCAGACCAGGAATGGCTGTTCTGCTCCTTCCAGCCAGTGCCTCCACTCTTACAATGCCATCTTCACCACCAGGAGTTCTCGGTTGCCAACATCGTAGTTCCTTTCAGCAGGATTGAGACGATGGGACAGGAAGACACAGGGATAAAGCTTCTGGTCCTGGGCAGATCGCTGGGACAGGATGGACCCCACGCCAACATCCGAAGCATCCACTTCCACCACAAATTGACGCGAGGGGTCCGGATGGATGAGGATGGGTTCTGTTGTGAACTGATGTTTCAGGTCCACAAAGGCTTTGTCGACAGCTGTAAACCATTTGAACGGTACCTTGGGAGAGGTGAGTGCCGAGAGGGGGGCTGCCAGGGTGCTGTAGTTCCGAATGAAACGGCGGTAGAAGTTTGCAAACCCAAGAAACCGTTGCAACTGCACCCTGGAAGTTGGGTGAGGCCTATCCACCACTCTTTTCACCTTTCAAGGATCCATCTGAACATTGCCCTGAGCAATGACATATCCCAGAAAGCCAGAGACTCCTCTATGTACTCCTCCATTGCTTTGGTCTCTGGTCCAGACAGAAAATACAGTCAACCCCAAGGTGGTGTAGTGCATGGGAAAAGAGCAATGGCACAATCATAAGGACGGTGCGGGGGAAGGGAAGTAGCACGTGCCTTACTGAACACTCCCAGGAGGTCATGGTATTCAGTGGGGATAGCAGAGACATCATGAGGAAGACGATTTGAGGAAGGCTGTGCTGCTTGAATACAGTAGGAATGGCAAAATGGACTCCAAACCAGGATGGAGCTTGTGGTCCAATCAATCATCGGATTGTGCTTTTGAAGCCAGGAAAATCCAAAAACAACCGGAACATGGGGAGATGCAATGAGGAGGAACTGTATTGTCTCACTGTGGTTACCAGAAACCCGTAATTGAACGGGCACAGTACTATGCGTGACTTCCCTTATGGAGCGGACTTCCAGTGCCCTAGCATCCATGGGCACAGTGAGAGGCTGAGTGGGAATACCAAGCTCCGAAGCTATCGGGGCATCCATAAGACATTCATCAGCCCCAGAGTCAATGAGCACTTGGATAGACTTAGATTGGTCTCCCCACAGTACAAGAGCAAAAAGGGGTGTGCGGGTGATGGGAGTTAGGGAACTCAAAGTCTGACTCACCATAGTACTGGTACCCACTAGAGACAAGAGTTTCCTAATAGGGCAGGTAGCTATAAAATGTCCTGCCCCTCCACAGTACAGACAACAGTTATTATTCATCCTTTGTGCGTGTTCCCCAACTAATAACCTAGCTCTTCCCAATTGCATAGGCTCAGGAGTATCCAACTCACCCATCGTAGATTCCAGAGAGTGATCGGGTGGCTTCGAATCCTCTCGGAAGAGCTGCCTTCGGAAACTTCTGGATTCCATAGGAGGTGAATGCTCCATAGCGGGTGCACGAGGGTGCCCAAGACCAGACCTCCTCTCACTCTTGCGTACCCCTAGGCGTCCATCAATTTTAATGGTAAGAGTGATAAGTGAGTCGAGATCCAGCTACATTTCCAGAGCAGCTGGCTCATCCTTTACCTCCTCAGATAATCCGTGCAGAAAAGTATCGAAAAGAGACTCAGAATTTCAGGCACTCTCGGCGGCCAACGTGCAAAAATCAACCGCGTAGTCTGCCACACTACGGTGGTTTTGACGTAAGTCAAGCAGTTTACTAGTCGCCTTCCTCCCGGAAACAGGAGACTCAAATACCTTTCACTTCTGTCATGTATTCCTCCTGATGACCACAAATGGCAGATTGTTGCTCCCAAACTACCGTAGCCCAGGAGAGCGCCCTTCCCGACATTAGCGTAATAATATACGCTATCTTCGATCTGTCTGAAGGAAACGAAGATGGCTGTAGCTTAAAAATAAGTGAGCACTGAGAAAGAAAACCCTGGCAGGTACCAGGATTCTCCGAATATTGCTCCGGAGGAGGTAAGCGGTGTTCTCGGGGAGCTGGGATAGGCTGTACAAACTCACCACAGATAGGGGAAAACTGGTGATTGGGGTTTTTCAGAGGTGGCAGGCAGCTGTTTCAGTATGATATGTTAGATAAAGGAATAACGACAGACACCAATGTCAGGTTCAATAGCCTTGTTTGTGCCTTGTACGAATGGCTACAACTGGAGTCCGGGGAACAGTCCGGCTAGTCGATTGCCTATCAACTAGACTCCGTAACATCATCCTTTTCAATAGAAAGTGCAAACATAAAGGCATAACATTAAATTCTTAACAGTCAGGTCATAACAATAGAAAAAGCATTACATTTTCTTTTTTACTTCAGTTGTCATCTTCCTTTTTTAATTTCAATTTAATTATTTAAGAACAAATATAGATTTGAATTAACCGAGGGCAAGTTAACAGTCCCTTGCTTACAGAGTAAGCCTGTCCGGTGGCTTGCACAGCCGACCCACCCGTGAGTAAGTATTGGCTCTGACAGGGGTAGGATTAGGGGCACGAGCTGGAGAGCTTGGTGGGGTAGAAGCCTCACCTTCAGTTGGCCCATGTCTCAATTCTGCACCCCTTACCCTTAGGCCTGGACTGTGATCCAGCTCATCTAGGTGAGTGTATGGCGTGTTCTGGTTTGTCTGCTCTGCTACGCGCAGATCCACCCTATTGCGACGATAGAGGGAGCCACCAACATCCACCAGGTAAGAACGTGGTGCAACTCTCTGCAGGCATGTGCCCAGCCTCCAAAGTCCTGTGTGGTCTCCCGGCAGCGGTTTCATCCTTATCGTTTCACCCACCTCCAGCTCTGGTAGGTCCCGAGCAGTCCGGTCGTAGAAGCACTTAGCGAGCTGCTTTCTGTGATGCAGTTTGTCCGTGACGCCAACCATGACGCAGGGCTCAAGTAGCTTGTTAGCTACGGGGATGGTAGTCTTCAGACGTCTGGACAGAAGGCGTTGTGTTGGGCTGCTGTCCATGTTTTCAGTGGGTGTGTTCCTCCACTGTAAGATCGCTTTCCATGGGTCGTTGCTGTCGCGCAAGGCCCTGCTTAACAGGTTTTTTGCAATCTTGACAGCTGATTCTGCCTTGCCATTTGCTTTTGGGTGTCTTGGAGAGAAGGTCACGTGGTCAAACTCCCATTCTGAGGCGAAACGCTTGAACTGTGCAGTGAATTGTGGGCCATTGTCCGTGATTACCTTGTCAGGCTGACCTTGCCTTGCAAACTGCGCCTTGCAGCGCTTTATGACCGTCTCTGCAGACACGTCAGGGAGCAGTTCAATTTCCCAAAAGTCAGAGTAGTGATCAACGATGAGAAGATAGTCCTTTTGTCTGTGGCTGAATAAGTCCATGCTGACGATTTGCCAGGCCCTTGTGGGCAGTTCGTGTGACATCATGGTTTCCTTTTTCTGTTCATGAGCGTACTCGTTGCATGTGGTACAGTTGCTGACAAAGTCTTTAATTTCTGCTTGCATGTTTGGCCAGTATAATGTTTCACGAGCCTGGCGGTAGCATGCATCACCTCCAACGTGACTGGAGTGTATGCGGGTAAGCATCTCTGGACGTAGTGATTTGGGAATAATGACCTTCTGACCTCTGAACAAGACGCCATTTTGCACACTGATCTCATCTCGAAAGGTCCAGTATTCTCTCACTGTGAAAGGTGTCTCCTCTTTCAGGTATGGCCAACCTGCGAGAGCCATGGACTTCAGTGCCTGTAGGCGTTCGTCCTTGTCAGTGTGTTGCCTTATCTGGGCTAGGCGGTGATCTGTGACGTTTAAGTAGTCTGCCTGATTGATCTGTTGAACATCTTGTTGTTCCTGCTGTAGCGAACAGATGGCCTGCCGCTGATAGACAGTGCCTCTGCCTGTACATTGTGTTGTTGCCCTGCTCAGTGTGTCGCTGATGTACATCTCTGGTCCTGGCTTGTAAATGACCTTCAGGCTGTAGTTTTGCAGAGTCAGGAGCATGCTTTGAAGCCTCTTGGGCGTGTTGAGGAGAGGTTTACTGAATATGGCAATGAGTGGTTTGTGGTCAGTTTCAGCGATGACCAGGTCTCGCCCATATAAGTAGTGATGGAATTGCTGGCAGGAGAAGACGATGCTGAGGCACTCTTTCTCAATTTGTGCATAGTTTTGTTCGGTGGGGGTGAGCGCTCTCGAGGCAAACGCAACGGGCTGGCCTTCCTGCATAAGGCAGCATCCAAGTCCCCTTTGGCTGGAGTCGCTCTGGATTGTGACAGGCTTCATGACGTCGTAGATGAAGCCAGAGATTTCATCTCCTACACTGCGGCCTCGTGCTTGGGTAGCCAGTGCCATGGTGTGTCTTTGTCCAGCAACCGGCGCAGAGGCTCACAGACTGCTGATAGGTGTGGCATGAAGATGAAGATAGTTTGCAAAGCCGATGAGACGCTGTACTCCTTTTGCATCAGACGGGTTTGGCATGTCGAGGATCGCTCTGACCTTGTCTGGGTCCGGCTTCAGGCCTTTTGCCGAGAGAATGTGGCCATGGAAGTGGACGTCTTTCACCTTGAACTGCAGCTTCTTCAGGCCAAGGCGAAGCTTAACTGATCGGCAGCGCTCCATCAGTGCCAGGAGCTTCACATCGTGGTCGCGTACTGCTTCTTCGTCTGTGTCACCACAGCCTACGATCAGGACATCATCTGCGATGGGTTCAATGCCCTTGAGCGCAGCCAGTAACTCGTGCTGCTTACGTTGGTATATCTCAGTCGCCACCGAGACACCAAACGGGAGCTTGAGCCAGCGTTTCCGACCCCAGGGGGTCCAGAAGGTAGTCATGAGGCTGCTTTCTTCATCCAGCTTGCATTGAAGGAATGCATCTCGGACATCCACCAAGGTGAAAATCCTGGCCTTGGGAAGCTTATAGAGGACATCCTCTAGTGTCGGCATAATGTAGTGGGATCGTTTCAGTGCTTGGTTCAGATGCTTTGGGTCGATGCAGACCCTCAGCTTCTCTGTTTTTTTCACTATGACCATATTGCTGATCCAGTCAGTTGGTTCAGTCACAGATGTCATGTGGCCATCGGCCTCATACTTTTCCAGCTGGGCCTTCACAGCCACTTTCATTGCAATGGGCACATTGCGAGGAGCACACTGGACTGGAGTGATGCTCTCATCCACTTCAAAGTGTACCTCCCCAGGCACAGATTCAACGGGCATGTTGAATACATCGTCATATCTGCTAACTAGTTGTTTTTTGGACAGGGGTCCATGCTGGACATGATCCACAATGTGCAGGTCATTTGGTACAGTGAACTGCATCAGTCCCAGGCGTTCGCATGTAGAGCCTGAGAGGAGAGGATGTTGACTGGTTTTTACAATCTCAAACTCCAGCTTGTGTTTGCGTCCCCGAATAACACATTCGGTCTCAAAGGTGCCCATAGAGCTCATTAGCTCTCCTGAGTAGAGCTTTAGTCTAGTATCGCTGGGCAATAGATGTGTGTCAGGTGCCAGATTGATTTTGTCTTTGTAGCTCATTACGTTGCATGTAGCACCAGAATCCAGTTGACATTGTTGTTGCTTGTTGTGTAATCGTAGTGTCACAAACCATTTCTTCCCTCTTGAGTGTACAGCCCCAATGGATTCATGCATGTAAATGTCACTTTCACTTTTCAGCTCTGAACATTGAATGACATCATCAACACAGTGAATCTTGCCCTCACTCACCCTTCTTTTGCTTTTGAGACACACTTTTGCAAAATGATTATTAGTTCCACAAGCTCTGCATGGTTTTCCGTAGGCAGGGCAGTGCTCTTTGCCACGTGTGTGTGTATTCCCACAGTATTTACATGCTACGGGGCTCTCTGTGTTCACCGTTCGTGGTGAATTGCTCTGCCTCGATTGGTTTAGTCTGAATGTCTGCCTAGCAACAGCGTGAACGGTATCAACGTCGGAGCGTGGGGTTTCGATTTCCATTGCTCTCATTCTCATGTCAGTGACTTCAGCAGTGCGGCACATTTCAATGGCAGTTACTAATGTTAAGTCTCTCTCTCTCAGTAGACGCCGGCGTGTATCCTCATTTGCAATTCCCAGCACTATTTTGTCACGAATCAATTCATCTTTCAATCATCCGTATTCACAAGTGGCGGATTTCTCTCTCAAACGGGTTACAAAGTTGTGTACTGACTCACCCTCTTCCTGTTTACAGCTTCCGACAACGAACCGCTCATAAATTACGTTTCTGGCGGGTTTGAAGTAATTCTCCAATGCATCCAATATAGCCTTTGCATCACACTGTTGACGTGCTGTGAGGGTGAGATTGTGCCGGTAGATATGCCTGCATTCGCTGCCCATTAAACTCCTCAGAGTTGTCGCTTGTACCTCGTTGGGTTTCTCATGTAGACCGGTCGCCAGCGCATAGTCCTCGAATTCATCCCTGAAGTTGTCCCAATTAGTATTCCAGTCCCCTGTGAGAACCATGGGATTTGGTGGCGGAATGTTCGCTGCCATAGCAATGGAATATGAGATTTCTTTGCCTTCAGTCATCGACGTAGGTAGTGATGCTAGCTAGGCAGCTAACAACGAGTTGATCAGTGTTGTGAGTAGGAAACGGTGTGTGTTCGCATATGGAACGTAACTGCGCCTATACTGTACTTAGCTACAAAAATAACAAACGTGTGTTTTCCGAGCCACTTCTGACACCATGTTTCAGTATGATATGTTAGATAAAGGAATAACGACAGACACCAATGTCAGGTTCAATAGCCTTGTTTGTGCCTTGTACGAATGGCTACAACTGGAGTCCGGGGAACAGTCCGGCTAGTCGATTGCCTATCAACTAGACTCCGTAACAGCAGCCTCTGATCTAACTGCCTGATTTGCTCCATAACAGCCTTTAACCAATGGTTGTGGCGTTCTGTCAAGGACCTGAGCCCTTCCAAAAGGCCCTGTACCATCTCCTCATGTCTCCTAATGGTGGCTCCCTGCAGGGTGACATCGTGGCGGAGCTAGTCCAAGTCTGCTGGGTCTGTCATGGCCAGTTTGTACTATGAAGGCACAAGGTGAGACCCAGATGCAAACACAGGAGGCAGATGGTTGGAGTCTTACAATGTTTAATAATCCAAAGGGGTAGGCAAGAGAATGGTCATGGACAGGCAAAAAGGTCAAAACCAGATCAGAGTCCAGGAGGTACAGAGTGGCAGACAGGCTCGTGGTCAAGGCAATTAGAATGGTCAGGCAGGCGGGTACAGAGTCCAGAAACAGGCAAGTGTCAAAAGCAGGAGGACTATAAAAAGGAGAATAGCAAAAGGAGTACAGGAAAAACACACTGGTTGACTTGACTAAACATACAAGACAAACTGGCACAGAGAGACAGGAAACAGAGCTATAAATATACTGGGGGAAATAAGCAACACTTGGAGGGGGTGGAGACAATCACAGGTGAAACAGATCAGGGCGTGACACTTGTGAGTCGTCTGTTTCTCAAACTAGACACTCTAATGTACTTGTCCTCTTGCTCAGTTCTGTACTGGGGCCTCCCACTTCTCTTTCTATGAAGGGAGTTGTACACAGCGTTGTACAAGATTTTCAGTTTCTTGGCAATTTCTCGCATGCAATAGCCTTCATTTCTCAGAACAAGAATAGACTGACGAGTTTCAGAAGAAAGTACTTTGTTTCTGGCCATTTTGAGCCTGTAATCGAAACCACAAATGTGACACACCACTTGGATTCGGTCTTAAGTAGCAACATTTGAATTTCTGTTTTTTACATTGGATAAAAGTAGGGACTCAGAGCTAGAAAATGGTACATCATACACTGCATTTGACAATGGGAAAGTAATTCTGCTAAACTCACTTTTGAGAAAACTGTCTTTCAATGTTTTGGTACTACTATTGGAGAGCCCTTCTTTGTCTACACCCATTCAACATTGTTCACACCCTCTTAAGCCAACCCATCTCTTTAAGGGTTGATCCATGCATTCCGTACTAACTTGCCAGCTACTTCCAGACATCTAAGAGAGAGAGAGAGCTGATCATTACTCGCCCTAGCAGAGCTGGTTGGGCTGTTGCAGTATGTTATCCAGAGCGTTGGTGACTGAAACTGTGCTGTCAGATTGTCCGTTCGCAAATTCAGAGCGTTTCGCGTTAAGAGTGTACACTGGAAGCCTTGGCAATAAGTAGGGTTGTTCTGAAAGCTCTGACCTCACAACGACAATCAAGCACTCAAGCTAACTGGCTAACATTGGCTAGCTTGCTAGCTACTTCCAGACACAAAATGAGAGTACACCCCACTCTCACCATTTTACTCCCCCTAGTAGAGCTGGTTAGGCAGTTTTCATGTTATCCAGATCATTGGTGACTGTTTACCTAGCTAGCTATCTAGCTACATTTCTAAACAAAAGACTCTCGTCTTAGTATGCCAGAGTGCAGAATAACTGAGGAATTTTTGAACGCTCAACACACGTTGAATATGTCCGGTGTCAGTAAACGTCGGCAACAAAGCGTAATTGATTTGTTTTCAGCAGCACTGAAGTGACTTGCGACATACGCCTAGTTTCCTGAATCAGGTTACAAATGCTGATTCTCCCGATACTCAACTAGTCTAAAGAAGGCCAGTTTTATTGATTCTTTAATCAGAACAACAGTTTTCAGCTGTGCTAACATAATTGCAAAAGGGTTTTTTCATGATCAATTAGCTAACACAACATACCAATGGAACACAGGAGTGATGATGGTTGCTGATAATGGGCCTATGTAGATATTCCATAAACAATCTGTTGTTTCCAGGTACAATAGTCATTTATAACATTAACAGTGTCTACACTGTATCTTCTTTATCTGTCATATCCTGGTTGGTTGACTGGCTTAGGAGGCGAATGACAGGCACAGAGGTTGTGTTGCAGGTCACACCACACTGAGGACAGTGTCTCAGGCAATTTAGCCAGCAAGCTCTCCCCTTTCCCCCAAAGGATCTGATAACATCATTATGTGGATAAACTATGGCTTACAAAAGCAAATGGAGGATTTGGCATAGTTTGTAATTCTGAGAGCCCCCTTTTTCTCTCTGAGAACCCAATTACAGTTTTAGTCCTTCTAAAGCTGATGTTTGCTGTTTGAAGCATCAGGGTCACGGTACTCTATCTTGATCGCATAAATCAAAACTAAGCTTCAAGCTCTCGTTCATAATGGTATTTTTCATTTTCAGAAACACTGGACACAGATGATTGACAATGTTTTTGTCCATGAAGTCCTTAGTTCCGTAATCCAGAGTTTGTGTGTGCGTGCGTGTGCCAGGTTAGTGTTTTTCGTCATGAATCTTGTTCTGGAGGCAGAACTGCAGAGTGGTAACTAGCTGACGCAGCCACAAAGTTATAAAAATCAGATTTTAAATCTAACCCTTAACCCTAAACTTACCACACTGCTAACCATAATGCCTAACCCTAACCTTAAATTAAGACCAAAAAATACATTTTTGTTTTAATGAATTATTAAAATATAGCAAATTTTGACTTTGCAGCTGGCCTATCTAAGGGGAAATTGCTCAGTTCTGCCTCCAGGACAAGATACATGACAATAAATGTCAACCTGCATATGTGTGTGTGTGTGTGTCAACCCCCCTTTCTCCCTCTCTTTCGACAGAGTTGTTTGGGTTGGGCATGTGAGACAGCAGTGTATTGAATAACTCAACGCTGCGTTCTCCCTTGTGGAATGGTCCCTCTTATTGAATAGAGCGTTGTCTCCCAGACTGAGCGCCGGCCTTGATTCGGAGCCATGAAACCCAACTGTCCCTGTCCATCAGTGTGACGAGACCAATGGAGGATAAACCCAATGACCTGAACAGAGAAGTGCATCCTGGGAAGGGGGTGGGAGTCCAAGGTCCGGGGTGCTTCACTATGTTCGGCTTCCACTTGGGTGGGGAAGGGACACTTAGCTGCAAATTGATCTACTCCCAAGTTGCTGTGTTATCTCAAATAATAGGCCGTGATACAACAAAATAAACAAAGCATAAAGGGGTTGCAAATATTAGTCAGTAGACACTGTATGTGTGTATAGTGTGTCTGGGAGAGGAGAACAGAAGTAGTAAGGGATAGCGTGTGATAGACACCATGTGTGGGTGTGTGTTTGTGCAGACCTGCTGGTATTTGTCTGCTTCACTGTCAGCAAGAAGCGTTCTTCTTCCCTTATGAAGGTTGACTGTGGTGTGTCCCTGCCTGGGATCAGCCAAGACGTTTGAGTCAGAGCAGCATGGGAACGCTTCCCCACTGGTCCTCCCATCCCTGGGGTGTCTCTCGATGTGTGTGTGTTTGAGCCAGTAACCAAAAGGTTGTTGGTTCGAATACCCGAGCCAACAAGGTGAAAAATCTGTCAATGTGCCCTTGGGCAAGGCACTTAACCCTAATTTGCTCCAGGGGTGAGGTTCTACTATGGCTGACCCTGTAAAACCACACATTTCACTGCAGCTATGTGTGACAATTTATTTAACCTTTATTTAACTAGGCAAGTCAGTTAAGAACAAATTCTTATTTACAATGACGGCCTACCCCAGCCAAACCCAGACGACACTGGGCCAATTGTGCGCAGCCGTATGGGACTCCCAATCACGGCCGGTTGTGATACAGCCTGAAATCAAACCAGGGTCTGTAGTGATGCCTCTAGCACTGAGAAGCAGTGCCTTAGACCACTACGCCACTCAGGAGCCCAAACAATAAAACTTTTTTATTTATTTTTTATTTTTTGTCTTCCTGTCTCCCCAAGTGTCTCTCCTTGTGTCTCCATGTCCAAGTGCTCCTCTCCCCATCCTGGGCCGAGGCAGCTGTCCCCCCCAGCTGTCCTTGTCCCATTGTCAAGGTCACTGGAGGTTGTGTTTCTCTGTTTGCAGGAAGTAGAGGTCAGAGGTTATCCGTCTGCTCTGCAGGAGACGATGCACAGGCCTTGCTAAACACAGACAGAGGCAGGGAGCTGTCGTTTATCAAGCTCTATCACACTTGCACTCTTTCTCTCTCTCACATACATACAAACATGTACGCACACACATGCACATACATACATACATACATGCACTCATACTTTCACTCTCTCTAACACACACAATCACTCAAGCACGCATGCACGCACACACAGCAGGCTCCCATCCTCACATTGTTTGGTGTGTGTGTGAACTGAGGTCCCCTCTAGCGTGGGTTTGAGTCTACTCACTTCACAGGCCCTGGGACGATGGTGACCCAGCTCGGGCTACAGCGGAACAGAATCCCTTTCAACCCCTCCGCTTTTGATCTTTTTCTGTTTGTTATTGTTATTGTTTTCCGAATGTCGCAACTTGATAAACTGCTCGGGAAGTGAATCTTAGGGTAGAGTTGTAATAATTCCATTGCCTTCCAATATATACTACATGCTCTCTCAAATACACACGCACACAGAAATATTATTTCCTTCTCACAAGTAGTGTCCTATAAAGCAGTGGATCCCAAACTGTGGAGCCGGCAGGGGGTGCAGGGGTACTGATACTATATATATATATATATATATATATATATATATATATATATATATATAGTACCATTCAAAAGTTTGGAAACACCTGCTCATTCAAGGGTTTTTCTTTATGTTTACTGTTTTCTGCATTGTAGAATAATAGTGAAGACATCAAAACTCTGAAATAACAAATATGGAATCATGTCGTAACCAAGAAAGTGTGAAACAAATCAAAATATTTTTGATTTTAGAAAAGTAGCTATCCTTTGTCTTGATGACAGCTTTGCACACTCTTGGCATTCTCTCAACCCGCTTCATGAGGTAACCTGGAATGCATTTCAATAAACAGGTGTGCCTTGTTTAAAGTTTATTTGTGGAATTTCTTTCCTTCTTTCCATCTTAATGCGTTTGAACTAATCAGTTGTGTTGTGACAAGGTAGGGTTGGTATACAGAAGATAGCCATATTTGGTAAAAGACCAAGTCCATATTATTGCAAGAACAGCTCAAATAAGCAAGGAGAAATGACAGTCCATCATTACTTTAAGACATGAAGTGGAAGAAAATGTCAAGAATTTTTCAAGTTTCTTCAAGTGCAGTCGCAAAAACCATCTATTGTTCTACAAGGTAGGAAATAGTACAAATAAAGAAGAACCCCTGAATGCATAGGTGTTGACTGGTACTGTATATGTTTAAAAAATTAGGAACTCAGTCCGGCTTTCTACTTACTCTTGAAAGTTGTAATAGTACAATGCACAAGGTGAAATTTCAAAATTGGATAGTGCATCATCAGTTTTCCTCTTGTCATGTCTTGGAGAGCTATTGCATACCTTGGAGAGCTATTTATAACTTGTCAGAAATGTCCAGATCAACTAGCCCATGTCAGCTAAGGTTTTATAGCTAGGTTTTTTAGCCCGTAGATTTTGTTGTAATGTTTGAGTCACTTAAATATCACATGAATAAACAACAGACATAGCAAAATGTAAAATGTATAGAATTGCGGGAAACAAGCTTTAAAACTGGCAAAATGGTCTCTCCACCAACAAGGGGTGTGTGACTGGTTTGTGTCATGAACAGTGCTTGCACCCATTGAGAGGGGTGGGCGGGTTAAGGGTCATAAAATATTGTGTGGATTAAGAGTGGGTTGCTGGCTGGCGGGTTTGAATAAAGGGAAAACAATGCATTCAAATGAGTTTCAAGCCTAAGCTTTAGGTCCTAACTGTAGCATGCCAAATACACGCCAATTGCCATATGCTTTTGGGAACTTCTACTGAGGCAAAAAGGACAATATTTAATTCAATAATAGAAAAGCTGTCAAATAAATAGAAGGTAGGGCCAGAACAGTAGTCTAATGTTTGGGAAAGATTTGGTGAAGTGGTAAAACTGAATGATAGCTGAATATATACAAATTCAACATTCACAAGACGAGGACTTCAAAATGGCACGTCAGGGGAACTGTACTGTTCAGTTGGGTTAAATGGAATAGTAGCCTAACTGAAACCTGGACACTAACTGTAGGTCTATAACCTTTCCCATAGCCTAATATAATATTTATTGCTGTAAAATGATACACCAAATGTACATTTTAACTCTAGAACAGGAGTGAGAGAATGAATGCCGGTTAGGGAGCGTCTTTAAAGGTGTTATCTTTATCATCGTCATAAAAGCTGATAGTATTTCAAACACATAAAATATACATCCAAGCCATACTGAAATCTTATCAAAAACATGTTGGGTCATTTTAACAGCTTTTAATTTCCTTCAAACTGGTCAAACTGATGTCATTGGAAATTTTGACAAGAAAAATCCCTTCCCATTTTGGGGGGAGTTAATGCATTTTCTCCACGATCCCTAAAGTATTTGCTGCTCGAGAGAATTAGAAATGAAAGAGAAAAAAAACGTTACCAATGTCAACTAGATTGAAGAGTGCATTATATCGATTTATGACATAATTCTGGAGAGAAGGGGTTTATTTAGTCTTCTAGGGCAACAAGAAATTAAAGAAGACAACCTGCATGTATCTAATTATACACAAGTTGATAGCCTACCAAAATGATGGAAATTATAAGCAGAAGCATAGGACTATCTAAAAAGGTATGTCAAAAAATTGTTCCACCATCTCTGACTGTACAGCTCTTTCTTTATTTGTGGGTTAGGGTTAGATGCGGGCCTCATATTTTCACATATAGTGGAGTGGTTGCGGGTGGGTTACTAGCAATTGCGGGCAGGTGCAGGTGAACAAACAGCATTACTAACACACACACACACACACACACACACACACACACACACACACACACACACACACACACACACACACACACACACACACACACACACACACCAGACACCATGCACACACACACACATATATATATACACACGGGGAGCTAGTGATTAACTCCTTAAAGGGCAATTCCACCACTTTTCAACTTCATATTCATCATCTCCAGGACCAAACCAGTGTCTACATATGTGAAAATTGTGCGTTTCTATGGACTGTGATTACAAAGATATAAAAAAAAGTTTATCTGTGGCATCACAGGGTAGGATTAAAGGTGAAAAACAGAAAAGTGGTGGAGTTGCCCTTTAATTCCAATGTGAAATATCTGCAGCATTCATACAGAAGACAATAATTTAGCAGGTATGAAGACAGGGGTGGAGAGGGAGTGAGAGAAGTTCATCTACAGAGGATGAATCTGTAGTATGTGTGTTCTTTAAGTTGGTGTTAAGTGCCATAACTTCTCCAGCACATTATCTCCCAGTCGGAGAAGGGAGAGATGGGCAGAAAGGAGTGCGTGGGAGGAGAAAGGGGGGGGGGCAAGTGTCTGTTCCTTCCATGGTGAGCCAAGAGAACACCACAGACAAGGAAGTGTGTGAGTCATGGTGCAGACAGTTAGCCTGGGGACACACTGATTATTGTGACTGGGGTACAACTACTCTCTAGCACCCACACACATATACACACATATTGTATATGCATAAAAACACATTTACATTTATTTTGTCCCCCTACACCAAACGCGATCACGACACGCAGGTTAAAATATCAAAACAAACTCTGAACCAATGACATTAATTTGGGGACAGGTCGAAAAGCATTAAACATTTATGGCAATTTAGTTTGCACTTGCTAGCTAATTTGTCCTATTTAGCTAGCTTGCTGTTGCTAGCTAATTTGTCCTGGGATATAAACATTAGGTTTTAATATACCTGAAATGGACAAGATCCTCTACTCTGACAATTAATCCACACATAAAAACGGTCAACTGAATCGTTTCTAGTCATTTCTCCTCCTTCCAGGCTTTTTCATCGTTTAACTTATATGGTGATTGGCATCTAAACTTTCATAGTATTACCACGACAACCGGCAACAGTTTGTCTTTCAATTACCCACGTGGGTATAACCAATGCGGAGATGGCACGTGGGTACCTGCTTCTATAAACCAATGAGGAGATGGGAGAGGCAAGACTTGCAGCGCGATCTGCATCAGAAATAGGAATGACTTCTATTTTAGCCCTTGGCAACGCAGGCGCTCGTTGACACGCGCGAGCAGTGTGGGTGCAATAACTGAATAACGTAGATTCCTTAATTTATTTGGTGTAGTCAGGGTATAACACTTGGTGACTGTGCCAATCCGACAGGCAACATTTTACTGACACCCTCCCATTCCAACCCTCTATTTACAGACTATTGAGAGGTAGAAGAGGTACTCCGCTCCAGTGCCCACAATGCCCATTTTGTCCTGTATCCCCATTAGGCGTGTGCTACAAAAGGACTGCCCAGGGTCAACGGAGCACAACACCATTCTCTCTACGCACCCCAAAAAGCAAATAAAAGCTGTTATATTAACAAGAGTTTCCTGTCTGAAGTATAAGAGTTTCCCTCAGCGAACCAGAGAGAGAGAGAGAAAGACACGCGACAGATGCGTTTCCACACCGTCTCCACCGTCCCTTTACACAGAAAGACAATCCGGCGAGATAGCGTGTGAAGCATATCTCATCTCCACATCTGAGGGAGTAGCCTCTTTCTCTAGCCCAGTAGCAGGCACCTCATACCACATGAACCCAACACCCTCCAGGAGTATACAGGCCCCAAGGCGTCACCCAATACACCTCCCATACAGAGAGCACCTGGGTGCAAGGTGTTCCTGCAAGCTCAGGAAATTAGTCCAAACATGAATGCCATAAATGTTTGTGGCAATGAAAATGACTGTATAAGTGAGTACTGTATCTGTGTTTGGACACTAGTGCTTGTTTGTGAGAGAGAGAGAGAGAGAGAGAGAGAGAGAGAGAGAGAGAGAGAGAGAGAGAGAGAGAGAGAGAGAGAGAGAGACAGAGAGAGAGAGAGAGAGAGAGATAGAGAGAGAGAGAATCTCGTCTCAGGTTGGAGTTGATCTGACAGCTGGGTAACATTAACCAGGCTGTGTATGAAGCAGGAATTATGGAGTTGAGTTATTTGATATGTTCAAAGCTCTCAGACCTCTAAAAGCATAATACCTGATAGCACATGGATTTACTATAATGTTAAATAGTCAGGCAAACATTTTAATAGACTAATTGCATAGTCTTATCACAGGTCGCATGTGAGGAATATGCTGTATAATATCACATATATCAAATATTACCCCACTACACCCTCGCTCTCTATTTTGAAATACACCCACACTCATAAACACGCACACACGTAAACAAGCATCTTCACCGTCTGGAGGCCTACCATCTCACTTGTTGTGTTGGTGTGCTACTGCTGTGCAGCGGTGTGGTGTGGAAAATATGGCTGTGTCATTCTGGTAACATTGTCGGACTTAAAGAATGACTAAATACCATTACAGATTTAATACTTTTATTTGTCTGCTATTTCACTGGGAAGGGAAACAGCCTTGGCTGCTTTGTTACTCCCCTCAGCAGTGGAGAGTGGAGATCCCTAGGCCATTCCAGCAGCATTAGTCTCCAGATCCAGTGTGAGGCAGGAGATTAAGCACGGGGAAACACTTGTTAGATATAAATTCTAATAAGGCCGTAAAAACCACATGGAGCAAGCATTAGAGGCATGCAGTGTGAGAGAACTCCAGAAGAGTGTGGGACAGGAGATGGAGGGGAAATGGAGGTCAGAAAAAGGAGGGTGTTTAGGTCTTTAACCGTCGTGTGCAGAAAGAGAGAGGGGAAGAGAGAAAGGGAGAGAGAGAGAGTGACTCCAGGAAAGAGGAGAGAGGGGGTAGGCTGAGTTCCCAAAGTGTGGTGTTGATAAGAATGCTATTAGTATAGCTAAGTGACGAGAGTAGGGATCGCCGCTGTCACATTGTTCCCATGAAACCAGATAAATGTGAAAATGACAGGGATTTCTTCAGGAGAGAGATGGCTATGTGATAACTACAAAATAACTACTGTAGTCTCTAACACAGAGATACATTAAAGTGAAACTGACAGCATTTTAGCAACATCGTATTCAAATCTGTTCATATACACCCCTGGGAAGAATATTACATTTTATTTAACATTTTCTGACAAGCGGGCAGTTGATATGGTCATTTTCACATTTTCATAAATTCATAGAATGTTTGGGAATGACGTATAGTGAGGCATTTGTGAATATTCTATAGCAAGATAGAGTGGGAAAGCCGTTTGTACAATTAATAGATACTGCAGTAAATAAAACCTAAAAAAACATCTGTCTTGTCCAGGACCGGAGTCTATGCAGACCAGTGCACTATGGCCAATCAGAGCTGCAGTAGACCTATATGCAAATAAGCCATTTGCCACACAGACCTGCCATCATTCACTTTGACCTGAACTGTGTGTTTACAGGCAGTAGCAACAATGTGACTTTAGATCATTAGAACGCATTTGCCAAAAAGCCACAAAATACACCTGAATTGATTTCTGCAAATATATAAATACCAACAGAGTCCTCTTACATTTGGTCAAACAACCAAACAACCTATTGATCAAACAACCGTGAAAACGCGATTCACATTTCTTGCTAGCTAACCAAATGACACCTGAATCTTTAGCTGCAGCCACCGTAAAACGATACAAGGTCACTCATCCACTCCTCCAATGACATGACATCCACCCAGCAGCTTGCTAGCTAATGTTAGGCTCTGTCACGGACAGAAGGGGTTAATTATAAATACAGTATCTTTGGCTTTGTGTTTTAGCTTGCTAAATAAATAACTAGCTACATAAACAGATTGTTAAGGGTGTGTACTGGAGGCGAAGTCAGGTGCAGGAGAGCAGAGTGTAGTGAACAGGCACACTTTTTAATTCCGGTCCAACGAAAGCACAAAAGTACATAAACGTGCCCAAACATGGAACATAGACAAAAAGTATGGCGCGTAACAATACCCACATAACATAAAAAGAATTTCACACAAAGACATGAAGGGAAACAGAGGACTAAATACATGCAGTGTGATTAGGGAATGATACCCAGGTGTGTATGGAACAAGACAAAACAAATGGAAATATGAAAAATGGAGCGGCGATGGCTAGAAATCTGGTGACGTCGGTCGCCGAACGCCGCCCAAACAAGGAGAGGAGCCGATTTCGGCGTAAGTCGTGACACAGATACACTAGTCCAGGAAACTCAATCAGCGCACGGGCCATATTGTAATAACACAACGAATTTGTGGGCCATTGTTTTATTTGAACAAATATGACCATTTATAATGTCCAATTATGTACATAGGGTGCTGTATATAGCATTTTAACATATTGAAACAAAAGAAGAGATAAATAATATTTGTCCAGCCGCTATGCTTGCACATGTGCAAAATATGCTGCAACCCTAATCAAAAAGTATTAGAAAACTCCAAATAACAAAAATGTAGCTTTGGGTTGTTGTAACATTTATACATGTAAAAAATGTTTTATTGTAGTTGAGTAGAAAGCCTAGGCTACTGCTCAAATGTCGCTGTAGTAGGCTCACGTTTTCTCCTTTGCATGGTGTTTTGTTGCAGGTTTTCTTTCCTTGTCAAGCTTTAAAAACGGATGTCAGACTGAAACATTTTAACAGCCTAGCTAGGAGTATGGCATGTGTCTGTAGACTTTCCCTCAACGCGAGCGCATCAGGCTGTAATTTCATAAAGTGTAAGACTCAACTGTTGACTCATTTATACTCGCTTCTGTGTCCTATTCGGCCGTGGGCCTTGTGTTTGATACATATGCGCTAGCTAGCCTATTAGCCACGTTATGACTAACTTGTGATCATTGCCGTTGCTAGTTTGATTGTACAGACATTCTTGTAAAATTGGTTTTGAAGCATTAACATGGGAATTGTATATTTTTGACTAATATTATGATAGTCTGTTTGTTTCATATCTGCAAAGAAGTGAAGTGCTGTCAGTTCCAGGTATCTAAATGTACATTTAGAGGAAAGTTGAGTTTGAATTCCCGCCCTGCTTGGTCTCCCATCATCGTTTGTAAGCCCACAGCGGGGTCAATACGCTGAATGAGCCTGTGGTCAAATTAACCACAGGACACTTTGGTGAACAGTGACATCGCCCTGTGCTGGCTAAAGCCAGCAGACATCTTAACTGTAATCCACCACTGCCAGACTGTACTCCTTCTCTCTCTACATTACGTGCCCCTAGTTCACTAGAGCTGAGGTCAATGTAATGACAGAATGGAAAAACTGACTACTCGTTTCTCTCTCTCTCTCTTTCTCATTCTTTCTTTTCGTTTTAACTGTGATGAATTTAATATGTCGAGAAGATTATGAAATCTAACCAAACATGAAAAGACTGGCCACAACAGCCATAGTTTCCAAGTTTGTTAACTCAGTCAAGTAACTTTCCCAGAGCGTCTGAAATGCGTCCATCCGCAATAAGTGTGCTGCACTTCTTCTGCAATCTGATGATCTTGGCCTGTCTTCTACGCTTTTGCACTTTCCATTTCCTGCCATATTCGGCCTACATTTCCTACCAATAATGAAAAGAAAACTTCCAGGCTGGATTGTAGAGACATTTCCCACATTCAGTTGATTGCGTCCATTCATTTCCTTATGCTGTACCACATTGAAATGAGCCACCACGTTACATGTTTATAAGGGTCTTTTTGGTGGCTAGAATGATCCTCATCAATATGCACCATGTAAGTGAATTACCCACGTGTAGGAGACGCACAGCAGCCATTTTTCTGTACTATTGCATGTATCAACCACAGCTTGAATTGGGGTGGCCACTTTAATTTGCCCATTTATAAGTAGGGGATTACCAAAGTGCCTGCATGGCTTTTCAAATGGGTGGTAACTCCTTTTCTGTGGACCACCACGGCTGTCTGTCTGTCTGCAAGGCGCCTCCCTGTACGACTCCTATATTTCCATACAGGTGTTGCTCCACTCCTGAGTTAGGTGTGCCCTCGATTACCTCCCTGTCACCTGTTTACACCTTCCTTACACCTGGGCGTGTACCATCTGATCCAATGCCTCGGAGCAGTCACAGCTAGGTCTCTATCTCTCCCTGTTCTCTCTGCCCTTTTGGCCCTTTCTTAGTGAGCAGATTTTGAGCAGCTCTCTTAGTGTGAGCTTAGTGGACAGATAGGAGCCTGAGGCCCCTTCGTTGTCTGTGTGATTGTCTGCTCAGCCCTTTTCACAGCAGATTAGTGTAAAACCCTTCATTACACAGAAAAGGATTAGGTTCCCCTCAGGGGAGAACAGAATAGGGTAGCTTTGGAAGCCGACAGTTTTTATTTGTGACCATAGGCGTGATGCGATGAGACGCATGAGAGGGTGCCAAGAGGGGCGGAGGTGAGGGTGCATGGAAGGGGAGAGAAGGGGGTGAGAAGGAGTGAGCAGGGGAGGGAACGCCATGTCTACCACACTCATACATGCCACACAGGGGCGTCATGCACCCCCAAAATCTGAGGGGGCAAGGAGGGATGGCGGGTGGTCTGAAGGGGGAGGCCCTCCGTAATTAAGTTGGAGAATTTTCAATTTTTCACCTGAAACCGGTTTTTCATGTAATCTACAGCTATAATCATTATGCTTAATTCCATGTAAAAAAAAGTATGTTTTCTGCAATATTTTTCTGCATATGGATCTCTGCTAAATTCTGGGTAAAAGATTGAAAGGAATGTGCTGATGCCATACCTCTGGAATCCTCTAGGTTGAAAATAATAATTTAAAATGAGTCTCTAATGATTTGTGGGTTTGCAACAGGACACTCATGTTTTAAAAGATGGGCTTTGATTTCACTGGGTGGGGCATTTAAATGTGAAAGGAGATATGTAAAAGCATCATGCTGAGACGTGATCTTGATTCTGGAGACAGATCACATGAGCATGTACTTACACCTGTTTGCCATCCAGCTAAGCTCTCTTTATTTAACTAAGCAAGTCAGTTAAAGAACAAATTCTTATTTACAACGACGGCCTACCCCGGCCAAACCCTACCCCAAATGACGCTGGGCCAATTGTGCGCCGCCCAATCACGGCTGGTTGTGAAACAGCCTGGAATCAAACCAGAGTCTGTAGTGACGTGTCTAGCACTGAGATGCAGTGCCTTAGATCGCTGCGCCACTCGGGACCCCCTAAACAAACTGTGGAAACTCTCAAACACGCACACACATACATACACGTCACCCACCCATCTCTATGACTCATTAACTCTCCAATACTTATCTTTTATCTCCTAAACACTGTCAGGATAGAAATGAAGCCCTCATGATGGCAACGTTATCTTTCAAGTGACAACAACATTTACACTCACGCTTTAGGGTTTGTTTTGGCTGACGAAAGGTTAGAGTCATTGTGGTAAGTGTGAGAAGGAATGTTGACAGGGTCATAATGCTAACTGATGTCAAACTCTAGAAGCACTATCTTTGTGCACGTCCGCTCATGGAAGACCAAATGTCTGCCTACCACAATCAGAATGTAGACCACGAAACAAAAACGAATGGGCTATCATATCATCGCTGGCAAGCAGACTATCCTCAGACATAGTAGAGCACAGACAAATAGCAGAGCAATAACATGTTTGGCACTGTGCTGACTGTGGTGGGTATGATGTGCCATTTCGCTCTGAGGCAGTTGTCAGATTGTTTGACAGAGTCTCGTGCACTTGACAGAAAACTGCCGTTGACACATACGTGCACAGACAAGGGTTTCCCTCATCATCATCATCAGCGGCAGCCAAGGGGGCACGTCCCTCATTTTTAGCCTCCATTCATTTCATACACGGTGCCCCCTGTGTGTGTTCCAATCATGCCCTTTATATCTCCCGAACATATACACAGATATTACATCACACAGCAGGCCAAAGCACAGTGCAGCCTTGTTCCTCCACCCAGCACAACACACACATTCAGTCATCAGATGTGTACAGAGCCTTTCACGGAGAGAGGGGAGAGGGGGACCAGAGCCAAAATGAGAGGGAGGAAAACAGAGGGGGGTCTCGGACTTACCCCTCCATTGAGTCACCCTTCCTGCAGTGAATGGGGACTGTAGCCTGGGAGTCCACACACAGCACAGGTCTGTTTCTGTGTGTTAGACCTACAGAGAGTAGATACCCCTTGCACCAATGTACACACACAGCTACATGAAACCCCTCGTAAACACAAACACATTCACTCACCAGGCACAGGGCAACGCATTTATAAACGAACACACGCAAACCCCCCACACTCCCCCTTTACCTTCTGAACAGCTTCAATTTGTTGGGGCATGGACTCTACAATGTGTCAAAAAAGTTCCACAGGGATGCTGGCCCATGTTGACTCCAATGCTTCCCAGAGTTATGTCAAGTTGGCTGGATGTCCTTTGGATGGTGGACCATTCTTGATACACACAGGAAACTGTTGAGAGTGAAAAACCCAGCAGCGTTGCAGTTCTTGTCACAAACCGGTGCGCCTGGCACCTACTACCATACCCCGTTCAAAGCACATAAATAAATCTTTTGTCTTGCCCATTCACACTCTGAATGGCACACCTACACTGGGCGGCAGGTAGCCTAGTGGTTAGAGCGTTGGACTAGCAACCGGAACGTTGCAAGATTGCATCCCAGAGCTGACAAGATAAAAATCTGTTGTTTTGCCCCTGAACAAGGCAGTCAACCCACTGTTCCTAGGCTGTCATTTAAACTAAGAATTTGTTCTTAACTGACTTGATAGTTAAATAAAAATACACAAATCATGTCTCAAGGCTCAGACGTCCTCACTTAACCTGTCTCCTACCCTTCATCTACACTGATTGAAGTGGATTTAACAAGTTACATCAATAAGGAATTAAGGATTCACCTGGTCAGTCTTTCATGGAAAGAGCAGGTGTTCTTAATGTTTTGCACACTCATTACACACACATACTGTAGACATAAAACTATTACTCATATTACAATACATACACACATTGAAATACATACACACTAATACATTCCTATGGATGTTGTTACATGCTGACCACACCGGCCGTGTTGCGTTTATGAGCGTTACAAAATAAATGTACACATTTTATTTTTTTATTTTTTATTTTACCTTTATTTAACCAGGTAGGCAAGTTGAGAACAAGTTCTCATTTACAATTGCGACCTGGCCAAGATAAAGCAAAGCAGTTCGACAGATACAACGACACAGAGTTACACATGGAGTAAAACAAACATACAGTCAATAATACAGTATAAACAAGTCTATATACAATGTGAGCAAATGAGGTGAGAAGGGAGGTAAAGGCAAAAAAGGCCATGGTGGCCTTACTGTACATACTGTACATGTTATTCAAATCTTTTATCCCTACTGCTCACGTGTGAACGAGTGTCTGCGTAGCCAGGCGCTAAAACAGAACTTGGTTCAATTGTAGACACGCTGCAAGTCCTGCCTCTCCCATCTCCTCATTGGTAAAAACCAATGAGCATATACCCACGTGGGTGATGGAAAGATAAACGAGGTCCACACTCCAGTCCAGTTGGTTGCAGTAATGCACCTTAAAGTTGGTTGCCAATGCTATATATTAAATCCACAGAAGAAGAAGACTGAACTAGGAGAGATGACTAGAAACTAACTAGGTTTCCCCTTTTATCTGTGGATTAATTGTCGGAGTAGAGAACACACAAAGATCCAGCAAAAAAAAGGACCTTGTACATTTCAGGTAAAATTACAACCCAATGTTTCTCAGGACAAATTAGCTCGCAACAGCAAGCTAGCTAGCTAGCCAAATGTCCATGAATGTTTCATATGTGTTTTGACCTGTCCCCAAATTAATATAGTTGGTTTAGAGTTCTTTTTGATATTTCAACCTGCGTGTCCTGATCGCGTCTGGTATAGATGGACAAAATCAACAGGCGTATGAGTTGGCATACTGTATGTTATCAGGCTATGACCCATGCCACATGCTGTACGCTTGTTCGTTCATCAGATATGCTTAAACTGTATGTTCCATGCCAGTATTTTATATTCTGTGATTTTATAGTAAGAACAATATAATTGAACATAGAAATAACATAAAAAATGTTGTGCATATGACCTGGTTATGTTGAGCATTTGAAACAGGTTCTATGTGCTAGATTATAGTAGTTATTTAGCAATGATACAAACCTTATAAATTATACAACCTTGTGAATGATACAAACCTTATGTCTCAGAAATTAAATCACATGATGCGATTAGGCTGTTGCTGATTTGAGAAAGCTGGCAAAAAAAAGTGCTCTGTTCTTTTTTTGTTGTTGAATTTTACCCCTTTTTTTTATCCCCAATTTCATGGTATCCAATTGTTGTAGTAGCTACTATCTTGTCTCATCGCTACAACTCCCGTACGGGCTCGGGAGAGACAAAGGTTGAAAGTCATGCGTCCTCCGATACACAACCCAGCCAGCCGTACTGCTTCTTAACACAGCGCGCATCCAACCCGGAAGCCAGCCGCACCAATGTGTCGGCTGGCACCGTGTACCTGGCAACCTTGGTTAGCACGCACTGCGCCCGGCCCGCCACAGGAGTCGCTGGTGCGCGATGAGACAAGGACATCCCTACTGACCAAGCCCTCCCTAACCCGGACAACGCTAGGCCAATTGTGCATCGCCCCACAGACCTCCCGGTCGCGGCCGGTTACGACAGAGCCTGGGCGCGAACCCAGGGACTCTGATGGCACAGCTGGCGCTGCAGTACAGCACCCTTAACCACTGCGCCACCCAGGAGGCAAGTGCTCTGTTCTTGTCTCAGGCTACAGACTTTGTTCTCTCATCAAGTGATCATATTTTCACCCATCAGACTATTCTCAATTTAATATTGTCTTCACTAATATGTCACATTTGTTGCCCATTATCAAATTGGCAGGAACATGGTCAGGGGAAAAAAGACATGTCATCCATATGCGAAACCAAGTGAAATCTATTCAACAAATATAATCATCTATAATATATCTGTTCAGGAAATATATTTCATTGACAGTAACATGTTTTCTCAACGAAACATATGACATTAAACGGTTGACAGCCCCTCTCTCTGCACGCTGGAGAAAGGAATGAAGAAGAGAGGGAAGGAGCTGGAAACACACGGTAGTGAGATATTCTGTAGCTAAAGATAATGTGTCAGCCTTAAATTGGTTTTGTTTATGTTTTTCTGCCTTGCGTAACATGAAGTAGGCTATGTATTGTATAAAGGCACAATCATTATTATTATTTTTTTTAAAATCACAACCGGGAGACCATGAGGCGGCACACAATTGGCCCAACATCGTCCGGGTTACAGGCTGACTGCACTGCGTTGCAAAATAAATTTAGAAATCTATGTTATTCAATTATTGCACCCACACTGCTCACGCACGCCAATGAGAGTCTGCTTCGCCAAGGGCTGACACGGAATCCAAACCGGCTGCGCGTGTGCTCCATCGTGCGCCATCGTGCGCCATCGTGCATACATTTATTTTGTCCCCCCACACCAAACGCGATCACGACACGCAGGTTAAAATAAAATAAACTCTGAACCAATTATGTTAATTTGGGGACAGGTCGAAAAACATTAAACATTTATGGCAATTTAGCTGGCTAGCTTGCACTTGCTAGCTAATTTGTCCTATTTAGCTAGCTTGCTGTTGCTAGCTAATTTGTCCTGGGATATGAACATTGAGTTGTTATTTTACCTGAAACGCACAAGGTCCTCTACACTGCCAATTAATCCACACATAAAACGGTCAACCGAATCGTATCTAGTCCTCTCCTCCTTCCAGGCTTTTTCTTCTCTTGACTTTATGTTGCAATTGGCAACTTTCATAAATTAGGTGCATTACCACCACTGACCTCATTCGTCTTTCAGTCACCCACATGGGTATAACCAATGAGGAGATGGCACGTGGGTACCTGCTTCTATAAACCAATGAGGTGATGGGAGAGGCAGGACTTGCAGCGTGATCTGCGTCAGAAATAGAACTGACTTCTATTTTAGTCCTTGGCAATGCAGATGCTCGTTGGCACGCCCGAGCAGTGTGGGTGCATTAATTGAATAACATGTATGTCTAAATTTGTGTAGTCAGCCTGTTAGGCTTTGAAACAACATACACAGCGACCATGTTTTCCACTGAGTTTCAACCTGTTGTTGAAGCTCTTTCTTCAAATTGATCAATCACAGTGAGGCAAGTTTTAAAAGCACATACTGTTTTGATGATGTGTTTGATGTGATTTTCTATTTAATTTGCATTGAGTGGTTAGAGAGACAATAGTGCCCTGAGTAGCAGGCCAGTAGCGACTTGATGATCGTTAGCGAGTTGGGTACTACCAACGCATGTCCAGAGTGCATAAGAGGAGATTACAGTGAATTCACGTGGAATTTTACTGTGGCCATGACTCATGAATGCCGGTGTGGCAACAGCCCTAATTGTGACCCGACCCATTCACCCTTCACACACACACACACACACACACACACACACACACACACACACACACACACACACACACACACACACACACACACACACACACACACACACACACACACACACACACACACACACACACACACACACACACACACACACTCAGTGTTTTCTTCATTCCTCTCAGCATAGATCAGACCTGAGGCTGAAGCAATCGCTCCAGGGAAAAAGAGAAAAAAAGAGGAGAAGAAATCATTAGAGCATCCCAACAGCCTGCTTGGCAGAGCTCATTCTGGTTAGCCATAAATCATTAAACTGATCATTAGTGTGAAAGGAACTTTTTTAATAACCGCTAATTAAGTTGATTTGAAAATGACATGTTTATTATTGTTGGTAGTGGTTCTGAGGCAGTTTTGACAGGGTAGTAGAGGTTTGTGATTTAGTGACCCTATCTGTTTCCCAACGAACAGGAAGAAAGTCAGTAGGCTAAGAGACAGTGATGTCAGTGTGTCCACGCACCCTCCGATTACAGAAATTAAATGTAGCTTCGCATTAATTTTCCACGTTGTTACCAAGACATTGATTACACCAGCTTGCACTTACTGTACATAACTAATTACTTTTCAATGTCCCACCATTGAACTATTTCTCAACACATCCATTATGTCACATTAACAGAAGTTGAAATTAATGAAATTACATTGATTTATAAGAAATATATATATATATATATATATATATATATATATATATTTTTTTTTTTCACAGGTAGAAGAGTTGTTCAAGTAGAGTACATACCTAAGACTCAAGCTACTCACAATGATATAATGAAATTTAGCTGTTCACTGTTATGACTTCAGCAAGACCACCAAAATATCAGCAAACAAGAACATCAACACTTCATCAGTATAGCATGCCACCAGAAAACATCACACACTCAATCATGGTTGTCAAGGTGTCAATATGTCATAACATCATTTTCTTCCATGTATTCATGTCAAGCACTACTAGGGTCATAGTTCTTAAATCTGTTGGTCTCGAGGTAAACATTTTCCCCTCTCACTTCAGCCAATGGGTTTGTTTGTTAGCACTGTGGTACCATTTTCTCTCTCACCTACTGAAACCCAGACCAGGAAGCCAATGTTATAGCTATTTGTCTTTGTGTGATCATACAGTGTGTACAGAAAATGTGTGTGGTTGGGTGCATGCGTGTGCGTGCTCACGTGTGTGTGTGTGTGTGTGTGGTTGGGTGCATACGTGTGCGTGCTCATGTGTGTGTGTGTGTGTGTGTGTGTGTGTGTGTGTGTGTGTGTGTGTGTAAAGCAGTGGAGGATCCTCAGTGGAAGAAGGGGAGGACCATCCTCCTCATTGAATTTCAGAACATTTTTAATAGTGAAACATTTAAAAAGTTATCCTTTACAGATAAAACTATATTAAATATATTCACGTCACCAAATCATTAATTAAAAAACACTGTTGGCAATGAAGGTCTACACTAGCCTCAACAGCACTCTGTAGGGTAGCACCATGGTGTAGCTGGAGGACAGCTAGTTTTCGTCCTCCTCTTTGACAATGTGTCAATGACAATGTTTGAAAATGTCTCTTTCGCATTGACTTCAAAACAAAACCTAGGAGGCTCGTGGTTCTTACACTCCTTGCAGCATGAACTGACATGTTGTCCACCCAATCAAAGGATCAGATAATGAATCTAGTACTGAAAGCATAATCTGCAGCTAGTTAGCACTGCAGTGCATACAATCTGGTTGACTCAAAGAGAGAGAGAGAGAATAATTGAACGGTTTTGAACAAATTAATTTATTCAGAAATGAAGGAGACGGGAGAGAGAGAGAGCTAACTATATTTAGTATTTTTTAAACTTTCACTTAATTAGCTACTGAATGCAGATAGCTAGTTTAGCCTACTCAAACACCCAGCTAAAACAGAGAGGGATGCTATACTAGCTAACTGGCTTATGGAACTCTTCTGGGTGAATGGAATATGAATGACAGTCATCCAATATGCTGTAATAGAAATAAGGCCATGCTCATAAAAAAATAATCGTCCTCCTCATCTTAAACGGCACTGACCGCCACTGATGTAGAGTACAGTAAATAGCTGTGGTGTGGGCAGGAAGAGGGAGTTTTCAGGCACAGAGGGTCTTTGAGCAGAGAGGTGCCAGGGAACTTTCACAATGAGCTCCCAGATGGAAGGCCTGATTACAGATAATGTACCAGTATGTGCAGCAGAGGCAACAGAACAGGGGGGCCAACCCCATAGCTCTTGTTTCATGATCTGTCTCTCTCTCTCCTGTTGCAACAACCAGCATTGTATTATTAGCATGTCAGAGGCACCATAGCCCTGGCTGTCATAATAACCCAGGTTCCAGTATCTGTGAGCTTCTTCTATTTCTTTTATGATAGGGGATAATAGAGCGTTGTTCTCTGTACACCCTGGAGGGAGAAAACCAAGATTAAGTGATTAAGGGGGTCCTGCTTGCCTGAGCGTGGCTCCCACCAGGGGCCCTTCTCCACTGTTTAAATGCTAGGACAAATAAACACAGCCGCCGTGGATGGGTGACATGCAACATTTTATAGCTGGGGTAACCCACTTCTTCTCTGTAATAAAGTACATTGGCATATGACTTGTCTTGCAGCCTCGCTAACCCACTTTGCTAAATTAGCTAAGCCCCTAGCTGTGTTTGAAAAATGTGTGTTTTTCCTGTGTGAAGACTGTACCAGGGGAGGTACTCTTGCCCTTTAAGCAGCATTGGAAAATATAATGTTGTGTGTTTCCACAATATACTTAGGGGAACCTTTTCACAACCTCATAACAAACAATCCAACATTCCTGTGACTTGCTGGCCAGAGTAACTCATTCTTTCTGCAATCCTGGAGCTGGAGCTGGAGCTGGACCTATTATTGCTGACATACAGTAATAATAGGAAATTAGGAAAGAGTTCAGGCCATGGAATAGGCCGTGGGTGAAAGGTCAGATCGAGTCAGAGATACAGTATATTGCCCTTCCCAGATTTTGGGGATCTTATAGGAGAGCCTGTGGACAATGAGGTTGGAAGGGGTTAAAGCCCTCTGTGTCCTAGTGGGAGCACATAGAGAGTGATGCCACAAGTGAAGGCAGAGTGAGCTTATTTAATATATATGTACATGTATACATATTTAACCTAGCGGAATGTAGAGATAACTAGACATCAGTGCCCCATGTTGTCTGACATCATTATGTAATCAAACAACAATTCTCTCTAAGGGAGCCTTGCTCAATAATAAGACCATGGCAGCTGTGTACGATGGCAGCTGTGTCATGGCTGATTGACCTGGAACCTAGAACATAGAATCTGGAACTGTAGAACCCAGGTTCTACCTGGAACCCAAAAGGGTTCTTCAAATTATTATCCCATGGGGTCAGCCAAACCAATTTTTCGAAAGAATGTAGAACATAGAAGCTGGAACTGGATCCTGGAACCAAGAACATAGAACATATACTGAGTGTACAAAACATTGGGCACATCTGCTCTTTCCATGACATGGACTGACCAGATGAATCCAGTTGAAAATGTATTGATGTCACTTGTTAAGTTCAGTTCAATCAGTGTAGATGAAGGAGAGGATAGGTTAATGACGGATTTTTAAGCCTTGAGACAATTGAGACGTGGAATGTGTATGTGTGCCATTCAAAGGGTGAATGGGCAAGACAAAATATTTAAGTGCCTTTGAATGGGGTATGGTAGTAGGTGCCATGCGCACAGGTTTGAATGTGTAAAGATCTGCAACCCTGCTGGGGTTTTCACACTCATCAGTTTCCTGTGTGTATCAAGAATGGTCCACCACCCAAAGGACATCCAGCCAACTTGACACTACTTTGGGAAGCATAGGAGTCAACATGGGCCAGCATCCCTGGAACGCTTTGGACACCTTGTAGAGTCCATGCCCCAACTCAATATTAGGAAGGTATTCCTAATGGGTTGTACACTCAGTGTATAACATGGAAATGGAATCTGGAATGTCAAACATTGGTCTGGTAGTGGATACAGTTCTACACACACGTCTCATTAAAAAATTCTCCTCCATGCCTTTCGGCTACCGTGGCAAAGCATAATAGCCATATTATGGCATAGCATGACTGTGTAAATGCAGGCTTCTGCACAATATTCCCCTTGTTCAAATTTACATAGTGGTTGGGCACACATGTGCTCACACACACACACAAACACAGAAACACACATTATACCAAAATAATTTATTTTAAAAAGTATTGAATACACTCATAACAGGTGTATGAGGAAATGAGAGATGTGGCTGTTCTGCTGTTTGTGCCATTGGTTTCCCACCTGGGACTCAAAGCCACCTTTATTCCCTTTATTCCTGTTCCCATAAGAGATCTGAGGGATAAATCATCACAGGACTCTGACTTATCTTACAGCAATAAAGACTCAGAGCACCTGGGTAGTGCAGGTGAGAGACAACGATATGGAGTTTATCCTTAGAAACCACAAGTTCACTTAGTTCCCACACACACATATGGATGTAATGTAATGAGCTGAATGTAATCTCACCTGCTCTCCCACTCCCTTACTGCACTGTGCAGAGACACATGCACAGTGGTCCTCTGTAGCTCAGTGTGGTCCTCTGTAGCTCAGTGTGGTCCTCTGTAGCTCAGTCGGTAGAGCAACACCCGGATAATGGGTTTGATTTCCGGCAGCACCCATATGTAAAATGTATGCACGCATGGCTCTAAGTGAATTTGGACAAAAGCGTCTGCTAAATGGCATATATCAAATTAAAATCAAATCAAATGTTATTTGTCACATGCACAGAATACAGGTGTAGACCTTACCGTGAAATTCTTACTTACAAGCCCTTAACCAACAATGCAGTTTTAAGAAAAGGAAATATTTATTAAATAAACAAAAGTTGTTTTTTTAAAGAGAAAAAAAGAAAAGTAACACTATAAAATAAGAATAAGGAGGCTATATACATGGGGTACCGAGTCAATGTGCAGGGGTACAGAGCAACACACACTTTGTCTTTCCCTAACACAAACACATTCAAATACAGGAACACCGTGAGACTGTTGGACACAGTGACAAACAACACAATAAATCAGTCAATAGCAGACCATCACAGACAACTGTATGTAATGGTATGTATGTATGGTACTGTACTGTATATGCATCATAATCGACATTGCGTGGGGACCCCCTTGTACCCCCTCCACCCCCACCGCAGACCCCCTTGTATCCCCCTCCACCCCCACCCCAGACCCCCTTGTATCCCCCTCCACCCCCCACCTCAGACCCCCTTGTACCCCCTCCACCCCCACCCCAGACCCCCTTGTATCCCCCTCCACCTCCACCCCAGACCCCTTTGTACCCCCTCCACCCCACCCCCAGACCCCCTTGGCCCACTTCTGAGGATCATGTTATATGCCTCTGGAATGGGACCAATGTCTGTTCCTTCACTTATAGCGCACACATTTTCCACACGGCCAGAATGTCTTTTACACATTGTGCGGTTCCTGAAAAGATGGAAAATAATGGAGCTAAAGTCCAAGGCAGTGCCTTGTTCACAAAGGATTATTAATTACTAGTATAATGTTTCTATCATATCATGGTTCTATCATATAAGAAGAAGTAAAAGCATGTGTTGTTTGTCAGCCAGAGAGTAGCACCATAAATCATTAAAATATCTATGAGATTTCCAACCATGTGAACCCCAGCGATTTAGTCAAGATCTGCATCAGATTTCCAGTTCCTGCAATAGTGTAACGCTTGTCTTCGTCCTCCTCTGACGAGGAGTAAGAAATGTCAGACCAATGCGCAGCGTGGTAGGTGTCCATATTGTATTTAATACGAATACTGAACACTTGAACAAAAACAATAAAACGACAAAAACTAACAGTCCTGTACGGTGAAGCAAAACACAGAACAGAAAATAATCACCCACAACTCAAAAGTGAAACCAGGCTACCTAAGTATGGTTCTCAATCAGGGACAACGATTGACAGCTAACTCTGATTAAGAACCATACCACGCCAAACACAGAAATCCCAAAACATAGAAAAAGGAACATAGACAACCCACCCAACTCACGCCCTGACCATACTAAAACAAAGACATAACAACAGAACTAAGGTCAGAACGTGACAGTACCCCTCCCCAAAGGTGCGGACTCCGGCCGCAAAACCTGAACCTATAGGGGAGGGTCTGGGTGGGTGTCTGTCCGCGGTGGCGGCTCTGGCGCGGGACGTGGATCCCACTCCACCATAGTCTTTGTCCGCCTCTACACCTGCCTCCGTGGCCTCTTTAGAGCGGCGACCCTCGCCGCCGACCTCGGACTGGGGACCCTAGCCCCAGGGTCCCGAATGGACGGGAGATTCCGGCAGCACCGGACAGACGGGAGATTCCTGCAGCTGCGGAGTGAAGGACGACTCCGGCAGCTCCTGGCTGATGGACGGCTCTGGCAGCTCTTGACTGACAGGCGGCTCTGGCAGCTGTCAGCTGTCAGACCGGCAGCTTCTGGCAGCTCCTGACTGACGGGCGGCTCTGGCAGTTCAGGACAGACGGGCGGCTCTGGCAGTTCAGGACAGAAGGGCGGCTCTGGCAGCTCAGGACAGACGGGAGACTCTGGCAGCTCAGGACAGACGGGAGACTCAGGCAGCTCAGGACAGACGGGAGACTCTGGCAGCTCAGGACAGACGGGAGACTCTGGCAGCTCAGGACAGACGGGAGACTCTGGCAGCTCAGGACAGACGGGAGACTCTGGCAGCTCAGGACAGACGGGAGACTCTGGCAGCTCAGGACAGACGGGAGACTGGCAGCTCAGGACAGACGGGATACTCTGGCAGCACTGGACAGGCGGGAGCACCTGTAGGGAGGAGACGGAGAGACAGCCTGGTGCGGAGGGCAGCCACCGGAGGGCTGGTGCGTGGAGGCGGCACCGGATAGACCGGACCGTGAAGGCGCACTGGAGCTCTCGAGCACCGAGCCTGCCCAACCCTACCTGGCTGAATGCTCCCCGTAGCCAGGCCAGTGCGGCGAGGTGGAATAGCCCGCACTAGGCTGTGCTGGCGAACCGGGGACACCATGCGTAGGACTGGTGCCATGTACCCCGGCTCAAGGAGATGCACTGGAGACCAGATGCGCTGAGCCGGCTTCATGGCGCCTGGCTCGATGCCCACTCTAGCCCGGCCGATACGAGGCGCTGCTATGTAACGAACCGGGCTATGCCTGCACACCAGGGACACCGTGCGCCTCACGGCATAACACGGTGCCTGCCCGGTCCAGCTCTCTCCACAGCAAGCATAGGGAGTTGGCGCAGGTCTCCTACCTGACTTAGCCACACTCCCCGTGTGCTACCCCCCAATACATTTTTGTCCCAGCTGTGCTGCCGTGCTGCCTCCTCATACCACCACCTCTCGGCTTTCGCTGCCTACAGCTCTGCCTTGGGGTGGCGATATTCTCCCGGCTGTACTCAGGGTCCCTTGCCATCAAAGATCTCCTCCCAAGTCCAGAAGTCTTGAACCCGCTGCTCCTGGGTACCACGCTGCTTGGTCCGGTTGTGGTGGGTGATTCTGTAATGCTTGTCTTCATCCTCCTCTGACAAGGAGTAAGAAATGTCAGACCAATGCGCAGCGTGGTAGGTGTCCATATTGTATTTAATACAAATACTGAACACTTGAACAAAAACAATAAAACAACAAAAACTAACAGTCCTGTACGGTGAAGCAAAACACAGAACAGAAAATAATCACCCACAACTCAAAAGTGAAACCAGGCTACCTAAGTATGGTTCTCAATCAGGGACAACGATTGACAGCTAACTCTGATTGAGAACCATACCAGGCCAAACACAGAAATCCAAAAACAGGAAAAGGAACATAGACAACCCACCCAACTCACGCCCTGACCATACTAAAACAAAGACATAACAACAGAACTAAGGTCAGAACGTGACAAATAGACAATACAATATTTGTGGAGTCTTTCTGTACTACAATACATTTTACTATACACGTATAACATCTTTGACTATACAACTAACATATTTGACCTTTTTAGTATTTATTTAACTTTTATTTAAACAGGAACTAAAGCTGAGACCATTGCTGCGGAGACTTTCTTCCATTCAGCCACAAGAGCAATAGTGAGGTCGGGCACTGATGTTGGGCGATTAGGCCTGGCTCGCAGTCGGCGTTCCAATTCATCCCAAAGGTTTTCGATGGGGTTGAGGTCAGGGCTCTGTGCAGGCCAGTCAAGTTCTTCCGCACCGATCTTGACAAACCATTTCTGTATAGACGTCACTTTGTGCACAGGGGTATTGTCATGCTGAAACAGGAAAGGGCTTTCCCCAAACTGTTGCCACAAAGTTAGAAGCGGAGAATCATCTAGAATGTCATTGTACAGTTTGCTGTAGCGTTAAGATTTCCCTTCACTGGAACTAAGGGGCCTAGTCAGAACCATGAAAAACAACCCCAGACCATTATTCCTACTCCACTAAACTTTACAGTTGGCAGTATGCTGAGATTTGAGATTTGAGATTTGTCTGTCGGACTGCTAGATCCAGAGAACGCATTTCCATTGCTCCACGGTCCAATGGGCTTTACATCACACCAGCCGATGCTTGGCATTGTGCATGGTGATCTCAGGCTTGTGTGCGGCTGCTCGGCCATGGAAACCCATTTCATGAAGCTCCTGACAAACAGTTCTTGTGCAGACGTTGCTTCCAGAGGCAGTTTAGAACTCGGTAGTGAGTCTTGCAACTGAGGACAGACTATTTTTATGCATTACGTGCTTCAGCACCCAGCGGCCCCGTTTTGCGAGCTTGTGTGAGCTACCACTTCGCGGCTGAGCTGCTGTTGCTCCTAGATGTTTCCACATCACAATAACAGCACTTACAGTTGCCTGGGACAGCTCTAGCAGGGCATACATTTGACGAACTGACTTGCTGGAAAGGTGGCTCATAAATATAATTCCTCAAACATACAAGTATTTCACACCATTTTAAAGATACACTTCTTGTTAATCCCACCACAGTGTCCGATTTCAAATAGGCTTTACAGCGAAAGCACCACGAACGATTATGTTAGGTCAGAGCCAAGTCACAGAAAAACACAGCCATTTTTCCAGCCAAAGAGAGGAGTCACAAAAAGCAGAAATAGAGATAAATTAATCACTAACCTTTGATGATCAGATGACACTCATAGGACTTCATGTTACACAATACATGAGAGAGCTAACTCTCATGTGAGTGCGCGAGACTGAGCTCATGGCTCTCTGGCAGACCTCTGACTCATTCCCCTCTCATTCCCCCGTCCTTCACAGTATAAGCATCAAACAAGGTTCTAAAGACTGTTGACATCTAGCGGAAGCCTTAGGAAGTGCAATATGACCAATATGTCACTGTATCTTCGATAGGAAATGAGTTGAAAACCTACAAACCTCAGATTTCCCACTTCCTGGTTGGATTTTTTCTCAGGTTTTTGCCTGCCATATGAGTTCTGTTCTACTCACAGACATCATTCAAACAGTTTTAGAAACTTCAGAGTGTTTTCTATCCAAATCTACTAATGACATGCATATATTAGCAACTGGGCATGAGTAGCAGGCAGTTTACTCTGGGCACCTTATTCATCCAAGCTACTCAATACTGCCCCCAGCCCAAAGAATTAACTAACTCATCAACATGCTTTTTGAAAGATTGGTTTTCATCAATCCAGACCATTAAAAGTACATATGCATAAATCATCAGATACATTTTAAGTGATTTGGAAAATAACATACTTGGTTAAACCTACATTAAGTACTAATTTCAGATCAGCAAAGGCTTTCTGCAGGGACAGAGAGACTGATTGAAACTCTGACAGAGTCTGGTTAGCTGTGGGGGGCAATAGCATACACCAGACAACTTTTGCCCCTTTCATATATGGATGCAAGCCATCCCTCTTGTAAAACTGGCGCCTCTCCTAAAAGTGGTAAACATTTTCAATGTACTCCAAATCCATTGAGGCACAGTAGGATTTAAGCCAGTAGTGTAGCTAGAGGAGATGACTAAAGAATTCTGTTGTTGGTAGAGGACCGGAAATGAGAACCCGCTTGCCTGTCTGCTTTAGTCTGACTATGAGCCTTCTGAAGCCATCTTTTAATTGCTCCAATTTAGGAAGATGGATGACGCTTGTATCAACATGAATGACTACTGTGTGAGCATTCGGCGGCTTCTCCATCACTGCAGGGACCTGGTGATCTATGTCCCGAATGGGGGCTCCAGGGAAGCAGTGGGTCCTTGCTTTCACAACCACCACATCCCTAACTACGGAGCTCCCTATAGCAACCACCACTGGAGGATGATGAGAGGGTCGCTGCGAGCCTGTGGGACGTGCTATGGGGGCTGATCTAGGGGCTGGCCAGCTCAGTAACGCAGGACCAGATCCAGAAAACAATGTGTTAATATGGGAACTTGGTCCAAGGTAGGATCTTCAGTGGCTACCACAGAGGAGACCAGTCTCATAGAGAACCCTGGATTATCCCCGCATCAAAAACAACATGCAATCTTGGAGTCTCCTTAGCCAGAGCGAGACATTCTTTTAGGATCCTGTCCTCCTCTAGTAGTTCAATGATCCAGTATTTTGAGGAAACAAGTTGCTTACACTATTTACAAGTGTAAAAGTCAGTACACTCTTTTACTACGGTGAACATATCACAGGTCTCCTATTTCATGGCAACTGTCCATCTATGGATCCGAATCCAAATCAGAGGAATCCAACATCATTATACTTGGGTCAGAAACAGGAGTCAACAAATAAGCTTTGCCAGTGAGAGCTAGGTAACCTAGCTAGCCGAGAGTAGCCTGCTAACGTTAGCTCCAGGAGACGGCAAAATCCGGCCACCACGGTATGTTAAGAACAGCAATAACACTGTTGTCCCAAACTAAAACACTTAAAACAAAACGCATAAGTGTTTCAAAAAGCATAAAACACAGAAGCACTGTATCGCCACTCAAACTTGCTGCTTCCTGGTCATGTGACAGTATTCGAACGTGTGTGTGCCTGCATGGGTGCGAGCGTGTGCATGTGTGTGTGAAACTGTATAACATCTATAATTATACAACTATAACATATTTGACTAAACAATGCTTAGTAGAGCACGAAAACAATGTAAACCATATGCCATGGCGGTCTCACATACCAGATCTAAAGCCAAATGAACACTTCTGGAAGATTCTGGAGCGGCTTCTGAGATAGCGTTTTCCATCACCATCACCAAAACACCAAATTATGGAATTTCTCGTGGAAGAATGGTCTCACATTCCTCCAATAAGGTTCCAGACACTTGTAGAATCTATGCCAAAGTGCATTGAAGCTGCTGTTCTGGCTCGTGGTGGCCCAACGCCCTATTAAAACACTCTATATTGGTGTTTCCATTATTTTGGCAGTTTCCTGTATTTGACTATACATAACATATTTGACTATCCAACGAAAACATTTTTGACTATACAACTATAATATATTTTGCTAAACAACTAGAATAAATTTGACTATACAACTTGTATATCTACCACTCAATGAATGACTAATTGATTCTCACCTGTAACAGCTATGTTGTCACCTGTTTCGCTACATTTACAGCCATTACATTTCCTTCCCCAAGCTCCTGACTCTTGTGACATTCTCAGCAATAATATTCCAACTTTTGCCGTTATTATCACCTCAACCTGTAACATTACCCGCTGTGACCTTCACTTTTTGGTGACCAACAATTGATTCCCATTAAAAATCCTATTTTCCCTAACCCCTAACCTTAATCCTTACACGAAACCTTACCCTAACCCTGTCTCCTAACCCTAACCCAACACATAACCACTAACCCCTAATCCTTATTCGAACTCTAAATCTAACCCCTAAACCTAAAATAGCCTTTTACAAGTGAGGACCAGTAAAATATCCTCACTTCTCTGAATTTTTGTTGGTTTAATATTCTTGTGAGGACTTCTGGCACTCACAAGTATAGTAAAACGTGTACACGCATACACACACACACACACACACACACACAGAAACTGTTACATAGCACATGTTTACCTTGAACTTCTGAAATTCTCCTCTCTGAAACACACCCAAATTACATGTGTGGGATTCTTCCAGGTTGCTATGGCACAGGGTGTTGCTATAGTAGCAAACACTACTTTAATTGTGTTTAGAATATTCTGCAGCTCTGTTACTCGTAAGTGTTGCAAATCATTCTTTTCTCACTTTTAAACATAAAGTCCTTGGTGCACCGGGGATATACATACATGAAAACATATGTGGAACGTAACATTATTTCCCGGCATTTCTTTTATAAATAAACATAATAAAATGTGGGTTTCTGACTGCATCTAAAAAGAGAAAGTTCATGTTGCACCGTGAGGTTTCCTCCCGTTTTCATCTCAATATTACAGCGCGATCAAAAGATAGAATGAAATAAAGTAATGAAAGACAGACAAAGTAGCGCTCAGCTCCATCTACTCACTACTTATCCACCCTATCACTAACAAGACCTCTGACCCTTCACCCTCGTACTTTCCACCGCCAGGAAACGTGCCAAACCCAGTCCCAGGCTGCACAGTTAAGATCAGATCAGGGAGTTTAAAGTGTGTGGACCTCATTTGTCACTGCTGTGTTGATAACTGAGATTTATGACCCTTCACCTTCAAATCTGGTCGCCCAACTATTCTCTCTCCGCCACGGAGAGAATTGCCCCTACCGTTGTGTTCTTTAGACCAAAGTGTTTGGAATTCTGCCTCTGTCTCTGGGGAGATCCATGTCACCTGTCAGTGAAAGCCATTCAGTGTTGCATGTGAGCCTGTAACTCAAGACCCTAAATTAATGATCCCCCTTGCTCCTATCATTGGCCCCCATACCACCTCTCTTTCTCTTTTTCTTTCTCTATGTCTCTCTCCTCTCTCTCTCTCTCTTTGAAATCAAGTCAGTCCTGTTGGAGGGGGCACCATCATCGTCTGGCCCTTTTTTATATTCCGGCTGGCAGATTCCCAGCATCTGCTGCTCGGCGGCGACAGGAATAGAAGCTGGGAGCGGATGCAAGAGTGGACATTGGTTAGCAACAGCCCTGCAGTGTCATTTCAGAAATTGCCAGCGGCAGCTGAGCTGACATGGAATGAAAGTGATAGTCAAAGTGACCCAGCTGAGGCCATTGTACCTGAGGCTTCAAGCACTCTACCATGGCGCTGCTGCAAAGACACACACAAGGTCAGTGTCTCAAGGGGGCATGGACCATGGTGCCAATAGGGCTTTAGATAGACTATGACTTTTTAAAGAGACATAAACAGTTAAACAGTTGAGCAGTAGCTTTTGCAGGGTCGAGCATCTCAAGTCCAAGGCATGTGGGGATGTAGCACATTTGTGTAACACCACAATTACATTTTTTAAAATACATTTTTGGGGTTTTCAACCTTTCTCCGCAGAAGAATGAAAGAGGGAGGGGAAGAATAACAAATAACTTCCTATTTCAAAGCAAGGTGAGAGGAAGGGCCAGGGTGTGGGATGTGACGGGATCTGACACCCCTGGGACGGGACATCAGAATCTAATGACACAGAACATCTAATGAACAGAATGTTTTGGGGTGGGGTAGAGGGGAAAGGGAGCAAATTAGATCAGGAGCTGTCTAACTTCTCCTTTCCTGGAGAATATTGGATTTCACACATTACAAATCCTCCTGCATCTCTCCCTATTCAGCCAGTCAGATAAACAACAGTGATTCCAGTGACTTGGTTGGGGCTTATCTGCTTGAAATATTATATTCAATATGGTCTCAGACACAACCAAAATATTACATACAAGGGTCATTCTAATTTGTGGGGGGGGGCTCAAATGAGTCATTATACAGGACTGTGTGTTGCATCACTTTCTCTCTGAATTTCTCTCTCTCTCTATTCCATGCCTCTCAAAATTCCTGCTTCTTAGTCATTCTCCATGACAGGTCCTTCAAAACAAAGAGGGAAGATCCATTCCAGAGGGCCTCCTCCATCCAAAATCAACCCAGAGTGGAGCCTGTGCCGTGCAAAATGCTGTGGCGATGCTCTCACTTCGCCCTTTATTTTCCAAAAATACAGTTGGAAGTTGGCAGGACCCCAAACTGTGACCGCTCACAGCTCAGAAAACACTGCTTCCCTTTTTTCCTGTGCAATGGAAACCTGTCTGAAGTCAGGAGAGCTACAGAAGCTCTGTGTTATGGTTAAATCATAGGCCCGGGGAGAGCAGGTGCTTCCCCAATACTCTGGGGAGACGTTGCCCCTGGCCCTGAGCGCTGGTCTAGGATCAGCTTTCCCTAGCCCGCGTCTGACCTCAACCACTATAAGCCAATGAACCATACATTCCCTGGACCAGGGCTTAGAGGCAAATTCTATACCCCAAGTTTTTCCTGCACTGGCAGCAGACTTTCACAGAAGGAACACTGTTAGAGAAGGGAGGCTACAGTAATATGACAGAGCCAATGGGGTTGATGAGGTGGAGCTATGGATGCAGTGGTATCTGAGAGAGGATAGAGATAGTGGATATTCATAGCTCTGTTGAAAGGGTAAAGAGACCATAAAGATGATTATTTCCAAACCCTGCTCTTAAACATTAAAAATGGTTGTGTAAACTTCTCAGTAACAGTAAATCAAATCAAATCAAATCAAATGTATTTATATAGCCCTTCGTACATCAGCTGATATCTCAAAGTGCTGTACAGAAACCCAGCCTAAAACCCCAAACAGCAAGCAATGCAGGTGTAGAAGCACGGTGGCTAGGAAAAACTCCCTAGAAAGGCCAAAACCTAGGAAGAAACCTAGAGAGGAACCAGGCTATGTGGGGTGGCCAGGTGGAGATGCCGGGTGGAGATTATAACAGAACATGGCCAAGATGTTCAAATGTTCATAAATGACCAGCATGGTCGTATAATAATAAGGCAGAACAGTTGAAACTGGAGCAGCAGCACGGTCAGATGGACTGGGGACAGCAAGGAGTCATCATGTCAGGTAGTCCTGGGGCATGGTCCTAGGGCTCAGGTCCTCCGAGAGAGAGAAAGAAAGAGAGAATTAGAGAGAGCATATGTGGGGTGGCCAGTCCTCTCTGGCTGTGCCGGGTGGAGATTATAACAGAACATGGCCAAGATGTTCAAATGTTCATAAATGACCAGCATGTTCGAATGATAATAAGGCAGAACAGTTGAAACTGGAGCAGCAGCACGGCCAGGTGGACTGGGGACAGCAAGGAGTCATCATGTCAGGTAGTCCTGGGGCATGGTCCTAGGGCTCAGGTCCTCCGAGAGAGAGAAAGAAAGAGAGAAGGAGAGAATTAGAGAACGCACACTTAGATTCACACAGGACACCGAATAGGACAGGAGAAGTACTCCAGATATAACAAACTGACCCTAGCCCCCCGACACATAAACTACTGCAGCATAAATACTGGAGGCTGAGACAGGAGGGGTCAGGAGACACTGTGGCTCCATCCGAGGACACCCCCGGACAGGGCCAAACAGGAAGGATATAACCCCACCCACTTTGCCAAAGCACAGCCCCCACACCACTAGTACACTTTCACCAGTTGACCTTTGTGCTGACATGTATGCTTCTGATTTTCTCGGTAAGGGAGAGAATGGAGAATACATCCATCTACATCAAAGCGAACCCTGAAAATAAAATCACATCGCCCAAAAATTCCTTGGCCTCCCATTGCGCATTCCTGAAAACCCAATACCTTTGCACCGCTGTAGGTAGGAGGAATTATGGATTGGGTACATAATGAAAATACGATTACAGATATTAAAAGCAAAACTGTCTTACCTGGTTCCAAATGAACATGGGCAGAAACGGTGGCATTGTTCCTCTGTTAGTTTGCTTGTTAGGAGCCCATTGTGTTTACTTAGGTTTTTCTCTCCGTAAAAATGTATGGTCAGCCATACTTTTATGTTGGCTGAGTTATGTGGCGCTCTCTGGCAGGGATGCAGCAGGGAGCTTTGAAGTGAGGCCATAAAACGCAGCGAGAGAGCAGTCAAGGCAGCACTGTAACGTGGGCTGAGGCGGGACATGCAGGTCAATGAAGTCAGTGGCATCAGCACTATACAGGGAGTGAGGGCAGCTCCTGGTCATACAGCGACCTGGAGCCTCTGCCAAGAGGATACTAACCTGTAGTACATCCATGGCACGGATCAAATAGTAGGCACAAATGAATTGTTACTGCAAACAGTTCAGAAGCCTTGGCAGAACCAATACGGGTAGTTGTGTATGGAATCATGTGCAGTAGTATAGTAATAAAACACTGATATCTAGATGACACAAGGCCATAGATATGTATAGTTCTAGAGCTAGGAGTCAGGTGATGTAATTTCTTATCATGTGTAAGTGTGATTTGAAGTGGACTGAAGTTTGATTAATATGTGACTGCTGTGTCTTGAGTCCATGTTGAGTCCGTTTAAGTTATGAGTGTACTCTGTAAGATCAAACAAATCCCCTGTAGCCTGCTTAACTGGAGAGGGGAGAACAAGTTTCCATTGCTGGCATATTTCCTTTTGCTAACTAAATTCCCTCTATAAATAAAAAGGCCCTCATGGACCTGAATCACAGAAAGACCTCTGAGTCGGGAGAGTGATGAGTTGTTTAACTCATCTCTACCCTCAACCTGAGTGTGGTGATTATTTTATCATCACTGATCAATGTGAAGATGCTACCTTTCCACGGCAGCCCTCCAAGGGCTCGCCAGTGAGCTCACGTGTAGAGAGAAAAAAGTAGAAAATGAAAGGCAAAAGAAAAACAGCAGGGTAAAAAATGGCTGCGATCAACGTGCTCTTAACTCCCCAGTCAAACTTTCCAATATGTGAAAACCAGAAGCAGGAATGAACAAAATCATGTATTGTCCTCTACGGCTCAACGTCTCCCATTTTGATTTCACCTCGAAAAATATATATATAGTTATAGGAGAAGACATATAGGAGAAGACAGCATCTGGCGTAAAACTCTGGGGGATTTGGGTACCTAAATGAAGACAGATCAGCTATTTATTTCCCTAAGAAACCTGTTTGTGTGTGTGTGGCATGTTTAGTTCTGACTCAGTCTATAACAGAACTGCTGAAAGAATCACAGTTTGATTTATGTCTTCCACAGCTACTGTCGGTGGGCCACCAGAG
Source organism: Oncorhynchus tshawytscha (assembly GCF_018296145.1). NCBI lineage: Eukaryota > Metazoa > Chordata > Actinopteri > Salmoniformes > Salmonidae > Oncorhynchus > Oncorhynchus tshawytscha. The sequence goes on from NC_056451.1 coordinate 1,506,292, forward strand.
CCTCTACTATTTACTGTTTATAACAACCAACCTCTGAGAGCCTGAGAGAGCGCCAGACCCACTGCAATGCTTTACTTACAACCTGACCCCACTCTAAATCTTTCCTTCTGTATCTTTCTCTCTCTCTCTCTCTCTCTCTCTCTCTCTCTCTCTCTCTTTCTTTCTTTCTTTCTTTATCTCCTCTCTCTCTCTCACTTTCAAACACAAATAGTGAGAGTTTTAACAGATTTTTCTCTCTCTTTTGGACTTGTTTGTGCTGTTACTATTAGTTATTACTATGAGCTACATGACTTAGACACTTATAGGTTAACCTGAGTTAGAATTTTAATGAGAAAGTGCTTGTTTGTGAGGAGGAGGTGTATGAGTGCTAAAATGATCTTTAGAACAAGCAACCTCGTTTGGTCTTTTTTTCACTGTTTGGTTAAAACCTGCAAACCCTCACAAATATGTTATGACACTGCTGCAACGGGTATCTCACGGAAGCAAGGTAGCACACTTGAACACCAACACGAGCACACCCAGATGGTATCGTAGGCAATAACAAACAGGTGAGGATAGAGCTGGGCGAGGTTAGCACAGGGACATGTTGGTGTGTAAGAATGGCATGCATGAGTACAGCACTGACAATAAAGTGTGAGGTGAGATACTTGTCACATAGCACTCAATGCAGGTTAAAGACACAGCCTGGTCTCATAGACTAGACCCAACATAGTAAACATAAACCTGGGACACTAAAATTTGTGTGATACATTACGTTTGGTATGGTTACATAACACACAAGGTTACTTAAGGTAAAGCCAAAAGTAGGGTGGTTGGTTCGGGATGGATGGCAAGGCATATAATGTGAATGTCTAGCAACCCAAAGGTTGCGTGTTCAAATCTCATCATGGATAACTTTGGCATTTTAGCTAATTAGAACCTTTGCAATTACTTACTACTTAGCATGTTAGCTAACCCAAACTGTAACCTTAACCATTTGACCTAACTCCTAACCCTAACCTTACCCCCTAGTTTAGCTAATGTTAGCCACCTAGCTACCTAGCCATAACAAATTGGAACATATCATACTTTTAGCAAATTTGTAACATTTCGTACAAATTTCAATTAGTAACATATTGTACAAATTGCAATTCATAAATATCATATGAATTGTAATTCATAACATATCATACAAAATAGATGATGGACCTCCACAAATTAATTACATACCATACGAAATGTAACATATCATACTAATGGGAGTGTCCCAGATTTACATTTACTACAGTACGTTACGTCTACCTTCTGAATCCAGGTTGAAAGACAACAGTGAGTTTACTTATCGATCAGCACCATGAATCACCCAGAGGGAATTAATTCCAGCATGCCATCCAAAACATGAGCCATCCAGAACAAGGCCATACTTAGCTTCAATGAAATGTGAAACACATTGTGTTCTTTTGAACAACTCACACACAACCCAAATGAGATTTATTGAATATTTATTTAAACGTAGTGAAGCTATTTAAACCAAGAAATGATCATAAAAACAATTAAAGCACACATTTGTGCTGCTCACTGATTTATATATATTTTAAGTGTGTTAATGATTGTGTGAATGTGTCATGTTTTTTTCCCATATTCACACATACTCATAGATCAACCTCCAAGAGACCTGTGCATTCCTTTGTCATGCAACCATTGTGCCCTGTCAAATAAGGAATAAAAGGACAACAGTATTACATGGCACAGACACCATGACCCAGACATGTATGCCTAATATCAAGTTTCACATCAATAGACTATTCTAAACAGGGGAGATTCCCATGTAAAGCATGTTAGTGAACGTTTCATGAAATATGTATGGTCTGTTCTATTACACAAAATGGAGGGAATGACCCCTGAGTGGGTTTATAGTTTTGGTATTTGGCACAGCAAGATACAGCCACCCACTTTCAAGCTGATCCCGCACTGCAACATTATTGGGGGTCAGGGTTGGGACACAGTTTGTGTGGTCCAAGGCAACTAAAAATGACCTGAATCTAAGTAAAACAGGCCTATGTTTATAAAAGATAAGACCTTAGAATGTGTTTAAACTGATTTGAAGATCCAGACATTCCATTAAATCACTGCACACAAGATAGAGCACACTGAAACACTGGACCAAGCAGTGCTTTATCCGTTTTTGTGGGGCTACGTAAGCTCATACTTTTGTGGCTCTAAATAGCATCAGGGGGGAATTGGTCCTTGACCATTAATTCTGACATGATTAACCTACATAGGGGAAGTGAAAATGTATTGTAGTAACTTATCAAATGTTGCCTTCGTGGCAAAACTAAAATAATGTAGCAAATACCTGTTCGCATTGGAGCGTGCGCGCATACAGCGTACATTCCCTAGTCTTTGTATCATCATGATGGAGCAAAACTTGCAGTCGAACAACCTATCGGGAGTTTAGGTTTTGGCATTCTGTGCTCTGCGTCTATCCAATCACAGATGTCTGTCTGTCTGCTCTGTAGTCTCGCGCGACACTAACAGAAGTCATGGCTGCCGTACGGAGCAGCAAACTTCTACACAAGTGTGTTGCATCTCCAACGGGGAAACACTCTGCATCAGTCATCTTCTTACACGGCTCAGGTGTTTACATTTTGCAATGCTCTCTATGTTTAGTGACATTTATTCAACAGTAACTACGCTGAACTAGCCTCATAATAACTGGGAGTTTTAGTAGGTTACCTACCTATAGCCTAGCCTGTAGCATAGCCAGAGTACATTTAAATGAGATACTGATAGCTTTTGTACTCTGATGGACAGACAGGACTGTCTTTGAACTTCATAACTCTACAAACTATGTGGCTTCAACGCAACTCTGAGTTATGATATGGCCTACTGTGGCAAATTAATAATGTAGATAACAGTAGCTACGTAAATTCAATTGAGTGGTCAGCATTGGGAAATGTTATTCTAAGGATACTTCATGTTTGGCCTTGATCACGAGAAAAAAAACAGAATGCTATGTTTTTATCTGATATCTCCCTGGTAAAATGAATGTCAAATAAAATAATCTATCAAATATTTAAAAACAAATATTATAGTAAAATCCTTTTCATCGAAAAATTTTTTGAGCAACTCAACAACAAAAAATATAATTGTGGCATCACCAATATGATTCAAAATACGGTTTATGCCAACAACAGTCAGCAACATGTGAAAGGGATGTTAGTGACACCATTATTCTGCTCTGTAAGCCTAGTGACTGGTGAGTCAGTTATATTGGCTAACTGTTCACTTCTGCCATGCAGGAGACACTGGACAGTGAGTGTGAGCATGGGTCAAAGAGGTTTCGTTACCAGACCTGGCTTTCCCCCACATCAGAGTGGTATATCCCACAGCCCTAGCCAGGTAAATGCTCTATACAGTCCTGCAGTCAAGCTGCTGAAACCCCTCAACACGGGTGGGTATAATTTGTGGAACGTTCCAACAGGAATCTGTTCCAAAAACTTTGTAGATAAGGTTGCCAACAAACAACGTATACAAAGTTGTATAGCGGCAGAATAAGATACAGGGTATGGAGCGGGCTATTTCATTACGTTTTTCACTCATCACGTTTATTCCCGAAAAATGTCTGTCCTCACTCTGGTAGCCTAAACATTAAGAATAAGCTACGTGGTGAGTTGATGCCTATTTGGCAGCTAGTTAGCTAGGTGAATTGATCATGCTACTTTGTATGCTTTGTTTGTTGGCAACCTTGTACTTTACAAAGTTTTTGAAACAGGTCCCTGTTGGAACATTCCTCAAATTATACCCACCCCCCCAACACACAGACAAAGCCCTTCAACTGTCATCTTTAAAATAACTTAACTAACCCAGACAAGTAGAACATCTGGGCATGTATTCATAAAGCATCTCAGAGTTGATCTAGGATCAGTTTAGCCTTTTAGATAATAATGATTACGATTATATATCCTAGATCAGCAATGCTACACCGATGCTTTATGAATATGGGCCCTGAACAGCAATTTAAATAGGCTACATAGCCTAATACCCTTTTCACACTACCGTGCCGAGATGAATGGACCATGTGAGTAGATCATTTCCATGCCAGTGTGGTTCGGGTCAGCACGATATTGTGGAAAGGGGTAAATCTTCTCATCCTCCCAGTTGACCCTCACTGCCCCAACCTTTCCTCATTACATAACCAAACTTTGAATCTTGTTCTGTTTTCTGTTGACCCCTCACATACACACCCATGCGGGGGGTTCTGTCCAATGTGTGGTTTGACCGCTACAAAATCTCACGGGACTGTCTGGAGCACTTGGAGTCTATAGACGCCATGGCCAACTCCCTGGGAGCGGTCATACAGGCGGAGGTCAGGGCAGGAGTACCTAAACACAGGATGATCATAGGTACTGTGTCTCTCACACACACAGACACACAGACACACAACTTCTACTGCTACTAGAGCTGTCTTACTTAGCCTGTTTTATTTCCCTGTCTCTTTCTGGCTGTATGTCAGATTTGGCTGTATGCTTTCTCCCTCACTCGTTGCCTTCTTCATGACATCCTAACTCCATGACCCCCCTGAATGTGTCTGTTATGCACCCCTCCACTTGCCCATTTGCTTGATCTCGCTCTCCACACACATCACTCTCTCTCTCTCTCTTGGCCTTGGTGTTCTCAACTCCCTCTGTCATGATATAAAATGAAGAATGCAAGTTATCAGGTTTCTTTATCCTTTTATACGCTGCCAATTATGAACCGTAAAAGTATTTCCGGAGTGATTCTCAGGTTCTGCAAATCCTTTTCCCCAAATATTTTGGTTATCAGGTTCGCGTGTAAATAACAATGACATAAAACTGCTCAGATCAAGTGCCATAAACACTATTTTAGAACCTAGGTAAGAGTTCCCACGGGAAATATGTGTGGGGGGGCATCGCAACGTTTTATGTCCTTGTAAGAGAACGAATGATAGCCGTCCATGAAAGGGGAAACCGATGGGAACAGTGGGAAAAGGGTTAACCTACAAGCCCTGAAATATATACATTTACAGAAATAGTTGTGAGTAGAAAAAAAGAGCCGAGCGTTTGTGTGAAAGGCCCAGTGTGGAACGCCAGAAAAGCCCCTGAACTCCACTCCCAGAGAAAGTGATTCGAAAAACACATGTTCCTGAGAGACTGCTGAAATATTATCTTTCTAAATCATAACATTTTGTCATTAACTATAAATACCCATTGGAGTCACTCGGCATACTGGAGAAACGAAGTGGTCTGTACCCAGAGTCCACTTGCAAGGCTGACGGACTGACAAGCGCCAGATCTTTCCGTGGAAAAAAAGTTTTTCAAGGAAAATCCACTGCCGCAGGCTTTTGGGTTTATGTTTTTCACTCTTTAAGAAAAGCACGGATGTGCTGGGAATTCTCAGGAAAGAGAAGCTATCACCACAGTCGTGATTTCACACATATAGGCTCGCAAACACACCGAAAACACACAGCAGCACTGTACCAAACAGCACCACGGAGGGGTTTAAGAAAGGAGACATTAGAATGTGAATGTATGATTGAGGTTTGTTATCGTGGATTGGAATGAGAGATTGAGAGTATACCAGAAAGACGGTCTCAAAGTACACACTCTTAGAAAAAAGGTTCTTCAGCTGTCCCCATAGGAGAAGGCTCTGCCTGGTCCCAAAAGTGTTCTACCTAGTACCAGAAAGGCTTCTACAAAGGGTTATCCTTATGGGGACATCTAAAGAACCCTTTTATGTTCTAGATAACACCTTTTTTTCAACGAGTGTAGCCGGTGAAGTAAAGAAAGAAACCGAGAATCTAAGGGACAAATGTTTTATTCATTGGGCAAAGCGTGTGAACTCCCCCTTCCCCTCATATCTCCGTTCTTCCCTTCCCCCTCTGACAGGATGATGGGTACTTGCACACTTTCCCAGATGTACGCTGTGTGCCCAGATGTACCCAGATGTGTGAGATTAAGGACGGGCTCGTGAACGGATGCCGACTCCTGAGGAGCGAAAAAGCTGATGATGTGGAACTAAGGAATGTTTTTTCTTTTCTTTCGTAGTCAAAGGCAGAGTATTTTCCACTTCGGACCGCTTAAACTGCCAGGATGGCTTAAGCTACTGTTACTCATACATAATAATAAATGAATATATTTATTATTATGTCGCTACATTATATTATTCCCAATATGCACCGTTGAAAAATGTGATCTTCCCGTGAAAAGCACTTGGGATACAATATTCAATACACATTTTCAGTGTATACCTGCAGAAAGAGACCTAATGGACCCAGTACAATGACATGTTCTGTTTTGTCTTGTTCCTCGTCCAAAGGGGGTTTCTCTATGGGCGGAGCTATGGCCCTCCACCTAGTGTGCCGTTATCACCGTGGCGTAGCAGGAGTCTTTGCTCTGTCCAGCTTTCTCAACAAGGACTGTAGTATATCAGGTAAGGGAGGCTCTCACTGGGCATAATGTCCTGTCCAGGCAATATTCTAAATCTTAACTAGAGCGCCAGAAATCTACAACTATCTAGTAAACTGTCCTTTGAACGACAGACAGTGGTAGAGAAATATTGGTATATTGATATACAGTGTCCCAATTCAAAGATGCTCCAAGTCAGTCCCAAGACCTTGCATTTATCTGGAGTTGGCTGCACTTGGTTCTGACAGCGATATTGGACCTATAGTGTGTGCTAGTAAGCAGTCTAGAAGTATCTGACTGACTCTTCTCCCCCTGCTAGGCTGTGGAGGAGAGGGCAGGGGCGGGGAGCCCCCTCCCAGAGCTGTTCCAGGGCCATGGGACAGGAGACGAGTTGGTGTTCCATAAGTGGGGAGGAGAAACTACGGCAGTGCTGAAGAAGGCTGGGATGACGACCACCTTGCACTCGTTCCAAGGTCTCCAGCACCAGCTCTTCCGGCCAGAGATTGAGCTACTGCACTCCTGGATCCTCACCAAGCTGCTCCCGGATCCTCACCAAGCTGCTCCCGGATCCTCACCAAGCTGCTCCCGGATCCTCACCAAGCTGCTCCCGGATCCTCACCAAGCTGCTCCCGGATCCTCACCAAGCTGCTCCCGGATCCTCACCAAGCTGCTCCCGGATCCTCACCAAGCTGCTCCCGGACAGTCTAGATGCTAGTGGGCAGTGACCAGTCAGCCCCACACCACTAAACAGACACATTAACCATATGTTATTAACACGTTAATAACACGTTCACACTATTGAGCTGATTTAAACTGGGCCAAACCAAACTGTACTGCGCTGGCCTGGTAGAGCTTTGCCTGTACTTTCTGGAACAAAGCTGGAAAAGCGAGCCATCACGGTTTGGTCGGTATTATAGTGCGAAAGGGATATTAACGTGCTGAGTGGGCTGTGGACCACCTCACAACCACTGTTGGACATAATACCGTTTTTTTAAAATTAAGTGTCAATAAAATAAAAAAAATCTGCTTGGACACTGTCCGTTGTGCTTGCTTAGTGTACTCAACTGCTGTGTGGTTCCCTTCAAAAGAGAACATGTGATAGTTGAGTGTGCTTATAACCACTCCCTCTGCACTAGTACAGTCTCCACTCTTAACACTTCAGCCTCATCTGTCTGTCTATGATAGGATATGGGAGCATGCTCTGCCTCCACCCCTATAGTCTATAACTAACACTGGAGTCAGATTAGTATCGTTTCTGTAGAGAGAACAGGAATTGTTAGGTCAATCTTTCGCTCGCTCGTTTTTTTTTTTATACACCATTATCGTTTTGTGCTGGGAAATGTGTTGAACATGTGTGGGGACGGAGGGAGCTGTTCTGTTTGCTCAGTAGTTCTGCTCCGTAGAACACATCGCTTCATTGATGGTTAGTGGGAGGAAGCGGTTAGCTATTCCTCCCTTCTTCCGCCCAGCAGCCTCTCGCTCAGCGTTGGGCTTAAGGTAGTCCGGATGTTGGGCTGCCTTCACTAGTATAGGGCTGCAGGCCAGGGTAAAAACACAGGAAGATCATGAGTGAGCAGTAGTAACACTTAGGTGCCAAACATAATGAGAGTTATGGAAATTATTAACGTTTCTTGTATAGCCCTGGCTATAAATTAAACAACTGTCAACATCAGCAGTCACCTTTTGGAAAAGTTATTGATAAGCATATTTCAGCTTGTTGCACAGCTGTGTATTTCCTCACTGACTAATAGTCTGTACTCATCACTGCCACATAATGGGAGCCAATTTGAAAACAAACACACTCACATTCCTTCACCCCTCCACTTACTGTATGCGCTAAGAGGCCACTTAAGATGGGAGTTAGAGGAAGTGAGATAAGAGTTTTGATAGGAGGAGATGATATTGGTCATTGGATGTCATTAAATAAGACGTTAGTAGTAGCAGCTGCAAAGAACATAGTATGTGTGTGGGAGGCATAAGTTGATTCTGATTCCGATATATAACGATTGTTTTTGGAGGAAGAATGAAAAAGGTACGTTGAATTATGATTTTTGAAATTGTAACCACAAACTATTCAAATTTACATGATTTGAATTACTTTATTATATATTTGTGGTTTACCTGATATAGGCTATAACAAATCAGCAGCTTCTTAGACATGAATGAAGGAATGAAAAATTATAGCTGCTCAGTTGAACCAGCTACACAATGTAACACGGTCCCCCAACACACACGAACACCAAACCAAAATGTATCTCACTGCAAAAGAAAATCCCAGTTTATTACTTCACATCCGTGCATGCTTTCTTTCCAACATATAAACCGTATGTCCAAAATGCGTTGACAGTGTTGGCAGCTGTTTTTACAGTAGCAATAAGGCTATTTAAATTCAGCTGGAAGTTGTCCTCGACACCATCCACCATTTAGGAAGCCTTCACCTCCAGCATCTGTTTCAACGTGTGTTGTACTCAAATCAAATTTTATTTGTCACATGTGCCGATTACAACAGGTGTAGACCTTACAGTGAAATGCTTAACTTACATGCCCTTAACCAACGATGCTTTAAGAAGTTAAGAAAATAATAATAAGTGTTAAGTAACAAATAGATAAGTAGAAAATAGAAAATAAAAGTAACAAATAATTCAACAGCAGCAGTAAAATAACAAGCGAGGCTATATACAGGGGTTAACGGTACAGAGTCAATGTGTGGGGGCACCGGTTAGTCGAGGTAATTTAGGTAATATGTACGTGTTGGTAGAGAACTCAACACTGATCAAAGTCTCTGTGCTCCCACTATACTCTCTCCACTCTAATCACCCAACAAATCATGTGCAAAGTGTATTCGTCAGTCATGCTCTCTCCCCCTCTTTCTAGCTCTAGGTTTCTATTCTTTCTCTGTCTCGCTCTCTCCTTCCACTGGAGAGGATGGAAACGTGAGTATCAGGTGAACTCGGATTAGGCAACAATGTTGAGATCATTCTTAGTGGTTTGGCTGGGATGGGAGGCTGAGAAAGGGAGAAGAGAATGGGGAGGTGGAAGATTGGGGTGTGCTCAGGGCCTCAGCCCATGTCGAGGGGAAGGGAGAGAAAGAAGAGAGGAGAGGTGCGGCCAAAGCAAACAGACTGAGCTATGAATTTTTCTCTGGCCCTGATCGCTGATTACTTCCAGCTATGTGTGAAAGAATGCTACTGTTGAGCGGGCCAGCAGTTCTCATCCCCTACACCAACTGGCACACTCCCCCTCTCTTGTATGCCTCCTTAGCCATCACTCCTTACTCACTCCCTCCCTCCACGCCCCCGCACTTTCTCTCTTTTTCTACCTTTCTTCCCCTGGCCCATGAGAGGCCGGGCTGTAGCCTATTGCCATCCAGGTTTTTTATGATATAATGGCGGGAATAGATGTAGGTAATGGAGGCCATGCGCGGTCTACTCTCTTGGTGAAATGAGGTGAAGAAACAAGTGTTTGTCGACGGCTCTAAAAATGCTGCATTTTGAAACAGGGAGGATACAGCCTTCACCTTAACAACCCTCTTACACTGTAGAGTCCTCTCAACACTCCTTATCAAATACCCTACTTTTCACCACTAATTTGCGTATGATATGCCATTACAATTGTATGACTATAACTCCTGTCACTGTTTCTGAGGCTACTAAAATTCTATCGGATCGTAATGACATATCCACCCTAACTTGTAACTTGCCCCATAACCCTTAGCCGTCCTCACTCCTCTCTCACTGGCTTATCTAACTTATCCCTTCTCTTCTCCACCTTCCCTTCCCTTTGCTTCCTTGTTCTATATTTTCCTGAGGTATTCCCCTTTCCTCTCCTCCCCTGCTCCTCCTCTAAAGTGCGTCCCCTGTCGGCTCAGATGATAATCTGCTTCACGGTGCATGTGTCAGGGGGAAGGAATGCTAATCTGGAAGAGTTGTGGACTGCGAAGTCGGGGCTTTTTTGGCTGCCAGTTTCCACTGCGCACTACTTTCCATGTGGACCTGCTCCAGAGTGGCCAGGCTACAGCAGGAGGAATTCCCGGCCGAGGGAGCCGAGGTGTTGAAAGATTCCAGATCACTCTTCTGGTCACCCCCAATTTAAGGTCACCACTCAATCGGTCTATCGCAGCGCTGGACCATCCTTCGTTGATTTATAATTTGATACTGTGGATTCCAATCCAGTATTAAATGATTTGTGGACTAGGGATTAGATTATTGTTGTAGCGTCTAATATATTCTTCTAACATTTGTTTTGTACAGTGTGCCAGCCAAATCAATTAGGAAATGTGTGAGCAAGTGTGCCAAAATCTGATTGTATACTCATTTTATTCCAAGAGCACATTTATTGCAGGCTAGGATTTATAAATAGTCTGAATTCAAGAATAGGGTTTAACTTGAGTTAATGTTACTTTATAGAAAAACTGTTCCAACCAGCAAAAATAAGTTCTGAACCGGTTCGACCCCCCAAAAAGTGCTGGTTCCTTTCTGCTCCTTTTTTAACCTGTGAAATAAAGTTTTTTACATTCATCTCATTAAATTACTTCACCAATCAGTGTGGATAGAGCAGGCAAACTCGTTGTTTACATACACAATGGACTGACAAGTATAGCCTACGCCGCAAGATGCGACTGAAATTTTGCAGAGGGTTGAGGAGGAGGCTTGAAGTGCTGGGCATCTTGTTATGACATGCATTATCTGAATTAGGTCCAGAGAATTATCCTGCACCTAGGATGAGCGGCTTCTACGGAGAAAGGTTGAATGTCCTTTGAGCTAGCTAGCTAACAAGCTTATGTGTGCAGAGCGGCACTAGAATTAAAAACATGTCTTACCTTTTTGTAGTTAATAAATCCAACTTGAAACGTGATAACTAGGCCTATAGTATCCTTAACTATCATTGAAAAAGTTCATCCATTCTTCTCTAGCTAATAAAGAAACTCTCTCCCTATCTTCTGAATCATGCTTGTAACGTCAGTACAGTAGCCTATGCTTCAGAGGGGGAAGGGGCAGGTAGCCTAAACGCACACACACTGGTTAAGATTTTCAGCTTGCAGGCAGACACTGGAATACATTTGACAGAGTGAGGGCTTTGCATTGGGGCTTTGTTGCATTTTTTTGTGTGGCTAGAAAAATGAATGAAACGTAAAATAATGTTATTAATCTGTTCCCATGATTTTAAAATAACGGTTCTGTTCCCGGAACAGTATGGATCACTTTCGTTCCTGGTTCCATTTCTGTTCCTAGATAAATATATATTTTCCATTTTTTGGTTCTGTTCCCTGTTCCAGTTCCAACCTCTGCTTTATGGGAGCTCTTTACTCCAGGCTAGTCCCATTGAGCTTTTTAGTTTCAAACCAGAGTTGTCTTTTTATTAGCCTTTATCATGTATTTAACTACACACACTATGGCTACTTGATGTCCTGCCCTGACCTCTCCCTTTAACCTTTGACCTTTCATCTTTCTGTGCTTTGAATACATCCTCCGTGTCGTGAGACCACGGGCAACACACGGCCACAGGGGAGCGAGGCAGGTCTCATGTAAAAAGTGTTCATAGCTTTAGCTCTCCTCTCTATGACCTGAGGACCCAATAGACAGAGGAGAGCTGTAGCCTCTGGGCTTCTTTAAGAGAGGCATTATGCTGTGTCTGTTCTCCCCCCAGAAGAACTGGACCTGGCTTTTACAAGAGGCTGGAGCTGGGCTCTGGACAGAGATGTCACTGGAGCTTCAGCCAGGGCCGATGGTGATCTCCCAACTCTGAGTTTAGAGTGCAGGTGATTTACACTGAGTATACCAAACATTAGGAACACCTTCCTAATATTCAGTTGGGGGCATGGACTCTACAGGGTGTCAAAAGCGTTTCCCAGGGATGCTGGCCCATCTTGACTCCAATGCACCTTTGTGAGGTGGACCATTCTTGATATACACGGGAAACTATTGAGTGTGAAAAACCCAGCAGCGTTGCAATTCTTAAAAAAATATATAATATGTTTATTGCTGACATTCGCTATAGTGTTGAATGGGATGGCAAATTTAGAGGACAAAACAAAACTTAACTCACATATACAAAATAAAAATCCTATTAGGTGGTACATATAATAAGAAGACAGTATATAGTCATTACAAGCAGTGTAGTTAAAAAAAAAATATTGAGTGGAGTACAGCACAGAGTAGCAGCAGATTATCAACTCAGTTATGAAGGGGGAATAGACCATTTATCCAGTAGCTGCCATATTTAGTAAAATACTGTTCTTCTATTGGAGGTATTGTATCGAATTTTTTCCATTTCATTACATACCCTAAATCCTGTCACCACATTTTAAAGGTAGGTAGTCTCCAATTTCCAAAATCTCAATATAAGCCTTTTGGCTAATAGAGTACAAAGAGAAACAGCCTTTCCGTCCTGTTTTTCCCCCATCAACTGTACCAAACAGAGCGATCAATTGGTCTGGGGCTATAACTCTATCAATGGCATGTAACTTAGGACATGTCCAAAATAAGTGTGTCAAAGTCCCCTCATCCTGATTGCACCTCTCACACAGTGGTGAGGTGTCTGGGAATATTTTATGCAGTTTAACCTTTGAGTAATGTAACCTGTGCATGACCTTAAACTGAACAAGGTTTTTATGTTTTATTTTATTTTTATTTCACCTTTATTTAACCAGGTAGGCCAGTTGAGAACAAGTTCTCATTTACAACTGCGACCTAGCCTTTGCTTTCCTAACTGACTGTGTGTATTAGTTCCTTGTTGTATCTGGTTGTATCTGGCTTTCACTGAACTGTGGTTTATATTCATGAGAGCTTCTACCCAGTCCTCATCTGAGATTTATGAACCAAGTTCCTGCTCCCAAGCCCTTTTAATAGTGTCTGTAGATACCTCTATGTGGGCCTGTAGCACATCATAAAGTCTAGAGACCGACCCTTTTGAATGGGGTTTGACAAGGATCAAGCTATCTAATGTACGATTCTTTGGCTTAATGCCATACAGTGGGATATCTGTCCTTAAGAAATTCCTGATATGAAGGTATCTGAAAAAATGGGTTGCTGGCATTTAAACTTACCCTGTCACTGTTGAAATGAAGCTAAATGACCATCAATGTATAAGTTATTTATTGTTGTGAGCCACTTTTCCCTCCACACCATATCATCCAATGCAGGGTGGAAAGCATGATTCAGGCAAATTGGGCTGTCAATGTATACATTGGGTATGTTAAGAAAAGACCTAATCTGTTTCCAGATCCCAAGAGTGTGACAAATTACTGGGCTAGAGACATAAGTGGCTTTTTTAACACATGCTGGGCTATTAACAATTAACAAGTGAGGAGTGTCAACAGGAGGAGTGTCGACAGGAGGCCTGCTCAATCATAAGCCATATCATTCTGACAGATACCAGGAGGACTTTCCCTCCAGAAAGACACAATGTTCAGATTGGCAGCCCAATAATACAGTTTAAAGTGAGGAAGGCCAAACCCCCCCTCTATCTTGTACTTGCATAAATACTTCTTTGAAATTCTGGCTGCCTTGTTATCCCATAAAAATGGAATTACTATTGAATCCAGTTTCTTAAAATAGCTTTGTGGTATGACATTGGGTAGACATTGGAAGAGATAACGAAACCTGGCGAAGACAACCATTTTAATAGCGTTTATACGACCAACCAAGGAAATAGGCGGAGTATTCCAAAAATCTATATTTTGCTTAAGTTGATCAATTTTCATGTCCCAAATCGTTTTCAATAGCTGATCAAATGTTCGTGTCACTACAATGCCAAGGCATGTGAACTTGTCTATCGCAGTTCTAAATGTGATATTCACAGGCCATGATATCGACATCCTTTGAACACGCAGACTGCGACATCTCCTGATTGTTTACCACGGATGTGATTGGGTGTGCATAAATAATTCTTATCCAATTCATAAATTCCTTTCCAAACCCGAAATGCTTCCACTCAATCTGATCAAATGCCTTCTCTAGATCAAGAGCAATCACCACGGCTTCAACTTTATGATCATGATACTATGGTATCCCGGGAGGTCTACCCCGGGGGTTGGTGATAGACAATTGGATTGTTTTCTGTCTCATCCAAAATATTTTGTTTAGCACCTCCTTTTTTTGATGCCTTTTCCTTTTGTCATATTGCCAGACATTGTTTGAAATTATAGGTGGTGACAGATTAAGATAAATATGAATTTGTTTCAAAATCTCTAACAAAACACGTCTATTCCATAGCACGCTCTTTAGCGCCCCCCCCCGCGTTGCAGTTCTTTACATAAACTGGTGCGCCTGGCACCTAATAGCATACTCCATTCAAAGGCACTCCAATGTTTTGTCTTGTCCATTTACCCTCTGAATGGCACACATACACAATCCATGTCTCAATTGTCTCAAGGCTTAAAAATCCTTCATTAACCCGTCTCCTCCACTTCATCTACATCTACACTGATTGAAGTGGATTTAACAAGTGACATTAATAAGGAATCATAACTTTCACCTGGTCAGTCTATGTCATGGAAAGTGCAGGTGTTCTTAATGTTTTGTGTACTCAGTGTATCTTATCATGTGCCTTTGCAAATAGAGAAGATACTTTCTTGTCAGTTTTGTGGACAACACACTCAATTACACTGTTCTCTCTCCCCCGATCTCTCCTCACGCACACTCTCTCTCTCCCCCGATCTCTCCTCACGCACACTCTCCCCCCCGATCTCTCCTCACGCACACTCTCTCTCTCCCCCGATCTCTCCTCACGCACACTCTCTCTCTCCCCCGATCTCTCCTCACGCACACTCTCCCCCCCCGATCTCTCCTCACGCACACTCTCTCTCTCCCCCGATCTCTCCTCACGCACACTCTCTCTCCCCCCCGATCTCTCCTCACGCACACTCTCTCTCTCCCCCGATCCCTCCTCACGCACACTCTCTCTCTCCCCGATCTCTCCTCACGCACACTCTCTCTCTCCCCCGATCTCTCCTCACGCACACTCTCTCTCTCCCCCGATCTCTCCTCATGCACACTCTCTCTCCCCCGATCTCTCCTCACGCACACTCTCTCTCTCCCCGATCTCTCCTCACGCACACTCTCTCTCTCCCCCGATCTCTCCTCACGCACACTCTCTCTCTCCCCCGATCTCTCCTCACGCACTCTCCTCTCCTCTCATTTTGCTCCATTCACCCACTAGCTCTTATAACCTGCTGGCGAAGTGAAGCAGTAGGACCGCCGAGAAATTGTTCATAATCAGATGGCAACAGAATGCCGTGTAGTCGGTAATAATAATAGCTAATGTGACTGGCAGACCACCCTGAAGTTCAAAGTATCCAGTGCTTACTTATTTCCATTTTTTGACTTTTTTAAAATGCCTTCCAAAAGGCATCATTGGCAGAGTTTAGTGAGAGGACATGAAAACATTATACCTCCTTTACCCCAGAGGCAGTACACAACCACTGGCATGGAGCCTCCATCCTGGCACATCTCCATGGGTACGCCCCCCAAACATTACACCCCTACCCCCCTGCCCCTCTCTATCTCCAGGGCACTTTTCCAACAAGAGATCATTAAGAGGCTGTTTTAACTTAGCTCATCAGAATTCTTTTAATTCAATTTGTCTGTTCCTGTTGCTAAAGAAGGGGGTGTATGACCATTAACACACCATTAACAAGCCCTTAAAAACCAACTCAATACATTATGCATAAAGCTCTAGCCACATAAACAAGCTAACATTACTGTTTGGCAACATTGACATGCAGTTCCAGCAACAGCTAAATACTCCCAAATCGCAGAATGTTTACCATAGAGCATTGACGCTTGCACTGTTCTAGTCCATTCATGTATTTTGTACAATAATATGATCTCATATTTGATTGAATGATCAGTTAAATGTTTTTTCTGTATTGGACTACTGGAATATTATGTGATTTATTTGAATCAGCCATGTCTGTATAAAGAACATGCAAAGTTTGTAAAAAATGGTACCAATAACAACAGAATAGGTGAGATCATTTTGACTTATCAGCAGACCCTTAGAGTGGTTGACTCCCATTCAAAGCTATGCTTCCCTACGAGAACATTCTTTGAAAGTTGTAATATATAATGTTTGTGGTGTCACCCTTCAATTACTCAATTTGTATGCTCTCTGTCCAAGAAGGCTTGAATCTTTGTTTGACGCACATGTTAGTAAATAGAAAAAATAAGATGTGAATACCTTACTACAAATCAGATTGGTCTTACGATGATGATGACACTCGGAGTGGAACTCATAATGTAGGCATTAGTCATCCAGGTTTTTTGATGTTTGCGTCCGTCTGTGTGTGTGTGTGTGTGTGTGTGTGTGTGTGTGTGTGTGTGTGTTTGTGTGTGTGTGTGTGTGTGTGTGTGTATGGCAGAGAGACTAGAGATAGCGTGGAGTATGTAGTCTGCTGGTCTGTGTCCACACTATGCTGCAGCTGATAGGCTTTCCTGTGATTAGAAAAGCAGCTGCAGGCGTCCGCCAGTGTCGACTCAGGGCCCTGCGGGGGCCACCATGTTTTCTTTCACTGTTTAGGGGGCTGGGCAGCTGGAGCACCCAGGGTGACAGAAACTCACCAAAGAAAATTTGACGTCCACTGCTTTATTTGAGCCTGTTTTGGTCATCCCTGCCAGAGAAACCTTCCTGAAGCGGAGAGTGGGGCCCAAATGCAGGATAAACACTAAACCCTCCAATCACAATATGCCCCTCCCTGCTGCTGCTTATTTTGAAGAGGGATCACATTCAAATGTTGCCCTATTAACATTTCAAAGTGTGATCAAATAATGAAATACCTCAAGTTCTCATGCAGAATGGGTGCACCTTGTTTGAAAGTGAAACCTCGGAACCCAATAGGAGGAGGAAATCTAATTTAATGTCGCTTTTTGTTTGCATTTTCCCCGCTCGTTGTCCATTACAGTGATTCAATTTAAGTGTTTCAAAAGGCCTTTGACATCAGAGAGAGAGACACTGAAAGTCCTCTGAAGTGTATACAACTGCGTTGAGTAGGCTCCATCTTTAATAATGGGCCCTCGTCCAACGTATATATTATTCTAACTTTCTTACTGCCACGAGACAGTGCCTGCTCTGTGCACATAGAGCCCATAGATGGCCCTCCCCATCCGCCACTCTCTGCTCCACACTACTCTACCCAACCTGTCTAATCACACCGCTGCCAGTGGAGCGCACACTGATTTGCAGTTCAAACACTTCCCATGTCTTACGCTGGGATGTGGCATCATGCACTTTTCAAGCTAGCCCACTCAGGAGCACACTTGTACATTTTATATTTTCATTTACACGTTCCTTTTCATCATGCTGTTTGCCCAGGAAATACTTAGGTTAATGTAATGTGCAAACAAACGCTGTGCCCTTTCATCTTGAAACGTTTTTCAGTCACCTTGTTTTCAAAGAGAAGACCGATTTTCAGGATGTCTCCTGGTCTCACAAACAGTGCTGTAGCTACGCCACTTTCCACCATAAATGCAGAAAAGCCTACATTGGTGGATTGAGATCCATGCAAAAAAAAACAAATATCTTTAGTTTTAAACAGACAGATTTTTATGGGAATTATTGTATTATGTTCATTAGATTGACGCACGGGTGCTTCAATCGACTCTATTTTTTTTTTTAAAGATTATGCAAGGTTCCATCATTTAAATGAATGAAACAACCAGTCTGTTTGGCTTGAGAAAAAAAGACTTGAGGACCAAAACATACACTTGTGTTTCCTGACCAATCGTGTTGTGTAATGACAAGCGATGCCAATAGCATTAGACATTCTAGAATGCACTCCTGCAGTCTAAGACTGTCCAGTCATTGACACACAACATTATGTTTCAGACAGATTGTTCCTGTATTTGTCATGGCGTTTTCGGGTGGCTGTCACATGTCAGATTCAGTGCGCTGTGACATTTGGTGCCATATTCACAGGGGCGTGTTGTTTACGAGACCACTGATTGCTTTACCAGAAGATCATTTTTTATAGTTTTATTTTATTTATAAAGGAATAGTCTAAACCTGTGCAGTTGCCTCACCCCCCCCAAAAATCTATTTAATGTATTTCATATGTTAAAGATGATTACCAATATATTTTTAATGCGGTGTAGGATGGGTGTGACTTTTCCTACATGTACACTTCTCCTCATGCAAATAAAATGGCTGTGTATGAGTATGTGTGTTTGTGTTGTGTTAATGAGTATGTTTGCAATCGCCAGTCAGATGCATCTATCAGGAGGTATAGTCCAGGTGAAAATTGCTAGTCAGCTACCTACGTTCCTCTCTGATGCTGAGACTGAGTGCCAGACTACCGGTAGTAGTGT